>NC_091284.1:656703422-657006452 GCF_032444005.1 Ranitomeya imitator | reverse complement strand
AACTCTTGTTGACCGTTTGCTTCTGGCATTCCCTGCACACAGCCCCCGTGATCGTTCTAACACGAGCTGCAGGGGCCAGCAGACCAGAGGTGTTAGAGGGGCAGAAATCAGAAGTGTCGTTGGCCAGAGGGGTTTTCTGACCAGGTTGTGGAGTGATTTTGCTATGACCGCAGACAGGACAGGTACTGCAGCATCAATTCAAAGTGACAGGAGACAACATTTGTCCAGTATGGTTACTAACTATTTTTCATCCCTTATCGACGTTCTCCCTCAACCGTCATTCCCATTTGATTACTGGGCATCAAAATTAGACACCTGGCCAGAATTGGCAGAATATGCATTGTAGGAGCTTGCTTGCCCGGCAGCTAGTGTCCTATCAGAAAGAGTATTCAGTGCTGCAGGTTCAATACTAACAGAAAAAAGGACTTGTCTGGCTACCCAAAATGTAGATGATCTAACCTTCATTAAAATGAACCACAACTGGATTTCGAAATCTTTTGCCCCACCTTGCCCGGCTGACACCTAGCTTTCCTATGTAAAGGTCTTGCCTGTGGACTATTCTGAACGACTTTTCCAATCTCGTAATTTGCAGCACCTGATTGTCCAGCATCCGACATGTTAACACCTCCCTAAATGGCCAAAGTCCCCACACGGGGCCATGGTATCGCCACTTGGCGCCAGCACCCGTGAGAGTACTGTTTGTCTGAAGAGGTGGGTGTGCCCGCTTTTGGTCGACGGCACTGCCACTAGGTCCCTCATAGTACAATAAAGTGTCTGGCGGTGGTGGTGCGCACCCAACGTCAGACACACCGTTGTAATATGAGGGGCCCTGGGCCTGTACCGCCGGCCACAAGACAGTCCCCCCCCCCCCCCAGGTCAAACAGTGCTCTACCACTTGCAAAATTTTCTCTCACAGCTCCACCAATGTTTAGTCTATGCGCTGACATCCTTCAATGCCTGGCACTGTCAATACCATTGTATTGACATTTTTCTTATGTTAGGCCTTCGAAGCCTGTCTGCGGTCCCTTCTTCCACTAGGCCTCCACTGACCTGTCTACTGCCGCCCGTGTTCCCCTGGAACCAATTTTAAATTGCCTACAGCCAGCCCAATTTATTATGTTAGGGCTTCGAAGCCTGTCTGCGGTCCCTCCTTCCACTAGGCCTCCAGTGACCTGTCTACTGCCGCCCATGTTCCCCTGGAACCAATTTTAAATTGCCTACAGCCAGCCCAATTTATTATGTTAGGGCTTCGAAGCCTGTCTGCGGCCCCTCCTTCCACTAGGCCTCCACTGACCTGTCTACTGCCGCCCGTGTTCCCCTGGAACCAATTTTAAATTGCCTACAGCCAGCCCAATTTATTATGTTAGGGCTTCGAAGCCTGTCTGCGGTCCCTCCTTCCACTAGGCCTCCACTGACCTGTCTACTGCCGCCCGTGTTCCCCTGGAACCAATTTTAAATTGCCTACAGCCAGCCCAATTTATTATGTTAGGGCTTCGAAGCCTGTCTGCGGTCCCTCCTTCCACTAGGCCTCCACTGACCTGTCTACTGCCGCCCGTGTTCCCCTGGAACCAATTTTAAATTGCCTACAGCCAGCCCAATTTATTATGTTAGGGCTTCGAAGCCTGTCTGCGGTCCCTCCTTCCACTAGGCCTCCACTGACCTGTCTACTGCCGCCCGTGTTCCCCTGGAACCAATTTTAAATTGCCTACAGCCAGCCCAATTTATTATGTTAGGGCTTCGAAGCCTGTCTGCGGTCCCTCCTTCCACTAGGCCTCCACTGACCTGTCTACTGCCGCCCGTGTTCCCCTGGAACCAATTTTAAATTGCCTACAGCCAGCCCAATTTATTATGTTAGGGCTTCGAAGCCTGTCTGCGGTCCCTCCTTCCACTAGGCCTCCACTGACCTGTCTACTCCCGCCCGTGTTCCCCTGGAACCAATTTTAAATTGCCTACAGCCAGCCCAATTTATTATGTTAGGGCTTCGAAGCCTGTCTGCGGTCCCTCCTTCCACTAGGCCTCCACTGACCTGTCTACTGCCGCCCGTGTTCCCCTGGAACCAATTTTAAATTGCCTACAGCCAGCCCAATTTATTATGTTAGGGCTTCGAAGCCTGTCTGCGGTCCCTCCTTCCACTAGGCCTCCACTGACCTGTCTACTGCCGCCCGTGTTCCCCTGGAACCAATTTTAAATTGCCTACAGCCAGCCCAATTTATTATGTTAGGGCTTCGAAGCCTGTCTGCGGTCCCTCCTTCCACTAGGCCTCCACTGACCTGTCTACTGCCGCCCGTGTTCCCCTGGAACCAATTTTAAATTGCCTACAGCCAGCCCAATTTATTATGTTAGGGCTTCGAAGCCTGTCTGCGGTCCCTCCTTCCACTAGGCCTCCACTGACCTGTCTACTGCTGCCCGTGTTCCCCTGGAACCAATTTTAAATTGCCTACAGCCAGCCCAATTTATTATGTTAGGGCTTCGAAGCCTGTCTGCGGTCCCTCCTTCCACTAGGCCTCCACTGACCTGTCTACTGCTGCCCGTGTTCCCCTGGAACCAACATCAGAAAATATAAAAATAAGTATTTTGCTTATAAAAAAGAAAATACTGGAGAGATATTAAATGCAGACATTTTAACATTAAAAACAAACACATACAACAAAAATCTGGTACAGTACTAAAAATGGTCACCAGCTACAATAACTTTCTCCTGCAAGTAGTTAACTGAAAGTTTTTTTCAATTTAAAACACAGATATGGCATCCACCGAGTGTTGTCCTGTCGCGTCTTCTTTATATTATTGCCAAGAAGATGCAAAACAATGAAAATAATAAAATCATTATTTACCCAAAAAATAGAGTAAGTCAAAACCACATTGCAAATAAACATTCATTACAAATAAAGAAGCAGGGCGCGTCCGAGGGTGAGTATATACCTAATAAGAATATAATCACCCTCGGACGCGCCCTGCTTCTTTATGACAGCCTTCCTTCCTAAGAATCAGCCCTTCCGTGGTGTAGAGAGAGGGTGTGTTCCACTCCAAGGTGTTCCCCAGGTTGCCTTTCCTGAGCTTCGATCTTAATGCTCTCGTTTAGTAGTTGTCGGAAAGTAGGCTGCATTAGGCCTACAAATTGGGTATGGGGTGGAGAGAGATGGTGTGTTACACTCCAAGGTGTTCCCCAGGTTTCCTTGCCATTGCTTCGGTCTTCCGACTCTCGTTTAGTAGTTGTAGAAAACTACACTGCATTAGGCCTACAAAATGGGTATGGGGTGGAGAGAGATGGTGTGTTCCACTCCAAGGTGTTCTCCAGGTTGCCTTTCCAGAGCTTCGATCTTAATGCTCTCGTTTAGTAGTTGTTGGAAACTACACTGCATTAGGCCTCCAAATTGGCTATGGGGTGGAGAGAGATGGTGTGTTCCACTCCAAGGTGTTCTCCAGGTTGCCTTTCCAGAGCTTCGATCTTAATGCTCTCGTTTAGTAGTTGTTGGAAACTACACTGCATTAGGCCTACAAAATGGGTATGGGGTGGAGAGAGATGGTGTGTTCCACTCCAAGGTGTTCTCCAGGTTGCCTTTCCAGAGCTTCGATCTTAATGCTCTCGTTTAGTAGTTGTTGGAAACTACACTGCATTAGGCCTCCAAATTGGCTATGGGGTGGAGAGAGATGGTGTGTTCCACTCCAAGGTGTTCTCCAGGTTGCCTTTCCAGAGCTTCGATCTTAATGCTCTCGTTTAGTAGTTGTCGGAAAGTAGGCTGCATTAGGCCTACAAATTGGGTATGGGGTGGAGAGAGATGGTGTGTTCCACTCCAAGGTGTTCTCCAGGTTGCCTTTCCAGAGCTTCGATCTTAATGCTCTCGTTTAGTAGTTGTTGGAAACTACACTGCATTAGGCCTCCAAATTGGCTATGGGGTGGAGAGAGATGGTGTGTTACACTCCAAGGTGTTCCCCAGGTTTCCTTGCCATTGCTTCGGTCTACCGACTCTCGTTTAGTAGTTGTAGAAAACTACACTGCATTAGGCCTACAAATTGGGTATGGGGTAGAGAGAGATGGTGTGTTACACTCCAAGGTGTTCCCCAGCTTTCCTTGCCATTGCTTCGGTCTTCCGACTCTCGTTTAGTAGTTGTAGAAAACTACACTGCATTAGGCCTACAAAATGGGTATGGGGTGGAGAGAGATGGTGTGTTCCACTCCAAGGTGTTCTCCAGGTTGCCTTTCCTGAGCTTCTATCTTCAGGCTCTCGTTAAATTGTGGTTAAATGGAACAACTGCATTTGGCGTACTAGTTGGTTTGGGGCCTACTAACAGTGTCTGCCGCTCCTTGCTGTTCTCCTGGTTTCCTGTCCTGAAATTCCGTTTTCAGGCGCTCGTTAAGTAGTTGTTAATGTTAGACTGCATTTGGCCTACTAGTTGGGTTGGGGCCTACTATCGGTGTCTGCCACTCCTTGCTGTTCTCCTCCACTGAACAAAGCTGTGCCGCCTGTTTACTACGGTTGCCAATTTTGAACTGCATTTCGACTACTTACTGATTTGGGCCTACTCTCTGTGTCAGCCTCTCATTCCAGTTGTCCTCCACTGCAATGCCCCCTGGCTATTCCTGTGTTACCAATTTTGAACTGCATTTAGCCAACTTTATTCTTTGGGCCTATATCTGTGTTTCCTCCTCATCCTGCCCATTGCCCAGCCAGTGATAGATGAGTCTGCTGGTACATTGACCCATAACGCAACATTCCCCGTGCATGCTACACAACAACATTGTGACCCTGCTGAAAGTCAGGTTGCTCTTCCCGCATACCATACCACCTTACACGGGGACAAAGAGGAAGGTGCAGATGAAAGTGCAGGTTCCTTCATCAGGTGGGGGGAGGAATACTAGTTGGCGACGTCACTGGCACAGGGCCTCTCATAGTACGCAAAAGTGTTGCTGCCGGTGGGAGGCGCCCCCGCCGTGCAAACACACCGCTGTACTTTGAGGGACCCTGTGCCAGTGCCAATGCCAACGAGTGGGCCCCCCCTGCTTGCTCAGGTTCACAGCACTTGCAAAGTTGAAATACTTACCTCTCCCTGCTCCACTGCCGTGACGTGGTCCAGATTTCCTGGGCCCACTAATTACTTGAACCAGCCCTACCCACCACAACTTTAGCCAAATGACCCCCAATTTCAAATGCCTTCCAATTATTATAAGGTAAATTACGCTTGACAAGCTTCATTAAGAAGAATGGATGGTTTTGACATTAAAATGGGCACTCTAGGTGTTTTCCTGGCCCCCACTCACTGCCGACTATGCTGCCCCATTGACTTGCATTGGGTTTCGTGTTTCGGTCGATCCCGACTTTACGTCATAATCGGCCGATTTCACTCGACCCGACTTTTGAGATAGTCGGGTTTCGCGAAACCCGGCTCGACTCTAAAAAGGTCAAGGTCGCTCAACTCTACTGTCCACGTAGTATATAGCAGCCATGTAGTATATAGTACTGCCCACGTAGTATATAGCAGCCATGAAGTATATAGTACTACCCACGTAGTATATAGCAGCCGTGTAGTATATAGTACTGCCCACGTAGTATATAGCAGCCATGTAGTATATAGTACTGTCCATGTAGTATATAGCAGCCATGTAGTGTATAGCACTGCCAAGGTAGTGTATAACAGCCATGTAGTATATAGTACTGCCAAGGTAGTATATAGCAGCCATGTAGTATATAGTACTGCCCACGTAGTATATAGCAGCCATGTAGTATATAGTACTGTCCACGTAGTGTATAGCAGCCATGTAGTATATAGTACTGCCCACGTAGTATATAGCAGCCATGTAGTATATAGTACTGCCCACGTAGTATATAGCAGCCATGTAGTATATAGTACTGCCCACGTAGTATATAGCAGCCATGTAGTATATAGTACTGCCCACATAGTATATAGCAGCCATGTAGTATATAGTACTGCCCACGTAGTATATAGCAGCCATGTAGCCCACGCATTATTTAGCAGTGTGGGCACATATCCCTGTTAAAAAAGAAGAATTAAAATAAAAAATAGTTACATACTCACCCCCTGGGATCCAACGGCGCTGTGGCGATGGGCGCGCGGCTGCCGCTATCTTCCGTTCCCAGGATGCATTGTGAAATTACCCAGAAGACTTAGCGGTCTCGCGAGACCGCTAAGTCTTCTGGGTAATTTCGCAATGCATTGCTGGGAATGGAAGATGGCGGCAGGCGCGAGCGGCTCGGCGGAGTATGGAGGGTGAGTATAGCAGGTTTTTTGTTTTTTTATTATTTTTAACATTACATTTTTTTACTATTGATGCCGTATAGGCAGCAAAAATAGTAAAAAGTTGGGGACACACAGGGTTAATAGCAGCGGTAACGGAGTGCGTTACCCGCAGCATAACGCGGTCCGTTACCGCCGGCATTAACCCTATGTGAGCGGTGACCAGAGGGGAGTATGCGGGCGCCGGGCAGTGATTTTCATCCGGACTGTGCCCGTCGCTGATTGGTCGTGGCTGTTTTGCCGCGACCAATCAGCGACTTGGATTCCAATGCAGACAGAGGCCGCAACCAATGAATATCCGTGACAGACAGACAGACAGAAGGACAGAAAGACGGAAGTGACCCTTAGACAATTATATAGTAGATGTCACATTTGTATTTTCCACACTGCCAAATATATATTGAACTATAGAATCATTTTATATGTCATCCAGAATCTTTTTCTGATATCAGAGGTACTTTTCCACCTATTTACACATACCTTCTCATAAATTTGACTCTGTAGCCAGCCCACAAAGTCTGGAAGTCTTCCAATTTAAACAATGATACTAATACCACAAATTTCTCTGAGTATGGTAATTCCTATTAACTCTGGATAAATACATTTCTGAATGGCAAAGAATTATATGTAACTAGTATATCCTTAAAATGTATTTTCTGAGGGCACACCTAGATTATGGGTAATCATTCCTTTTCAAACCAGTAGGACTCACTGTATAATACTGACTCTTTAGTCCTGAGAGAGCCTTCTTCCCTTAGGCTGTACATTTTCCCTCATTACCTGAATACAACTAGCATTTCTAATGTTCATTTTTGACAACTTTCCTATTACAAGTTTAAACCTCTATTTTGGACTTTTTAAGTCTTGACAATTAGTGTTATAGTTACAAAAATGACACTGTTCGAGTAATGAAATCTATATTATCTAAACTTAGGAATGCTCACAAATTGTCTATGCAATATTATTATCCTCATAAACAGAAATTTTGGATTAAAGGGTAAATAACAAGTTTAGAAGTCATCTCATTCTCTGGGGCCCCCTCTGATTCCGAGAGGGAAGCAGAGGTCCACATGCATGACTTTTGCAGAATTAATTTGTGTTGTATTGCATTAAATAAGTACTTGATACAATAGAAAAACAGACCTTAATATTTTGTACAGAAACCTTTGTTTGCAATTACAGAGATCAGACGTTTCCTGTAGTTCTTGACCAAGTTTGCACACACTGCAGCAGGGATTTTGGCCTACTCCTCCACACAGATCTTCTCCAGATCTTTCAGGTGTCAGGGCTGTCGCTGGGCAACACTGAGTTTCAGCATCCTTCAAATATTTTCTATTGGGTTCAGTCTGGAGACTGGCTAGGCCACTCCAGGACCTTGAAATGCTTTTTATGGAGCCATTCCTTACTTGCCTTGGCTGTATGTTTCGGGTCATTGTGATACTGGAAGACCCAGCCAAGACGCATTTTCAATGTTCATTACATTACTCCATCCATCCTCCCTTCAATATGATGCAGTTGTCCTGTCCCCTTTGCAAAAAAGCAGCCCCAAAGTATGATGTTTCACCACCATACTTCATGGTTGGGATGATGTCTTGGAGTTGTACTTATTCTTCTTCCTCCAAACGGCGAGTGGAGTTGATACCAAAAAGTTATAATTTGGTCTCATATGACCACATGACCTTCTCCCATTCCTCCTCTGGAACAATCCAGATGGTCATTGGTGAACTGTGTTTCTTCCATTTTGTAATACTTGGGCTAACAGTTGTTGCCTTCTCATCAAGCTGCTTGTCTATTGTTCTGTAGCCCATCACAGCCTTGTTCAGGTCTACAATTTTGTCCTTAGTGTCCTGTTATGATAAGGTAATTCAGTACCACAACGGACATAGAAGTCAGAGCACATACAGTGACCTGACAATAACCCAAAAACATAGAACGAGCTCTGAGACGTGGGAACTCTGCTGACCGCAATCCCTAATCCTCTCCAACCACACTAAAGGCAGCCGTGGATTGCGCCTAACGCTCCCTATGCAACTCGGCACAGCCTGAGAAACTAGCTAGCCTGAAGATAGAAAATAAGCCTACCTTGCCTCAGAGAAATACCCCAAAGGAAAAGGCAGCCCCCACATATAATGACTGTGAGTTAAGATGAAAAGACAAACGTAGAGATGAAATAGATTTAGCAAAGTGAGGCCCAACTTTCTGAAAAGAGCGAGGATAGGAAAGTTAACTTTGCGGTCAACACAAAACCCTACAAACAACCACGCAAAAGGGGCAAAAAGACCCTCCGTACCGACTAACGGCACGGAGGTACACCCTCTGCGTCCCAGAGCTTCCAGCAAGCAAGAAAAACCAAACAAACAAGCTGGACAGAAAAAAACAGCAAACAAAATAACAAAAGCGGAACTTAGCTATGCAGAGCAGCAGGCCACAGGAACGATCCAGGAGGAAGCAAGTCCTATACTAGAACATTGACTGGAGGCCAGGATCAAAGCACTAGGTGGAGTTAAATAGAGCAGCACCTAACGACTTCCCCACATCACCTGAGGAAGGAAACTCAGAAGCCGCAGTACCACTCTCCTCCACCAACGGAAGCTCATAGAGAGAATCAGCCGAAGTACCACTTGTGACCACAAGAGGGAGCTCTGCCACAGAATTCACAACAGTACCCCCCCTTGAGGAGGGGTCACCGAACCCTCACCAGAGCCCCCAGGACGACCAGGATGAGCCATATGAAAGGCACGAACAAGATCGGGAGCATGGTCATCAGAGGCAAAGACCCAGGAATTATCTTCCTGAGCATAACCCTTCCACTTAACCAGATACTGGAGTTTCCGTCTTGAAACACGAGAATCCAAAATCTTCTCCACAATATACTCCAACTCCCCCTCCACCAAAACCGGGGCAGGAGGATCAACAGATGGAACCATAGGTGCCACGTATCTCCGCAACAATGACCTATGGAATACGTTATGGATGGAAAAAGAATCTGGAAGAGTCAAACGAAAAGACACAGGATTAAGAACCTCAGAAATCCTATACGGACCAATGAAACGAGGTTTAAACTTAGGAGAGGAAACCTTCATAGGAATATGATGAGAAGACAACCAAACCAAATCCCCAACACGAAGTCAGGGACCCACACAGCGTCTGCGATTAGCAAAACATTGAGCCTTCTCCTGGGACAAGGTCAAATTGTCCACCACATGAGTCCAAATCTGCTGCAACCTGTCCACCACAGTATCCACACCAGGACAGTCCGAAGACTCAACCTGCCCTGAAGAGAAACGAGGATGGAACCCAGAGTTGCAGAAAAACGGCGAAACCAAGGTAGCCGAGCTGGCCCGATTATTAAGGGCGAACTCAGCCAAAGGCAAAAAGGACACCCAGTCATCCTGATCAGCAGAAACAAAGCATCTCAGATATGTTTCCAAGGTCTGATTGGTTCGTTCGGTCTGGCCATTAGTCTGAGGATGGAAAGCCGAGGAAAAAGACAAGTCAATGCCCATCCTAGCACAAAAGTCTCGCCAAAACCTCAAAACAAACTGGGAACCTCTGTCAGAAACGATATTCTCTGGAATGCCATGTAAACGAACCACATGCTGGAAGAACAATGGCACCAAATCAGAGGAGGAAGGTAATTTAGACAAGGGCACCAAATGGACCATCTTAGAGAAGCGATCACAAACCACCCAAATGACTGACATTTTTTGAGAGACGGGAAGATCTGAAATAAAATCCATAGAGATATGTGTCCAAGGCCTCTTCGGGACCGGCAAGGGCAAAAGCAACCCACTGGCACGAGAACAGCAGGGCTTAGCCCGAGCACAAATCTCACAGGACTGCACAAAAGAACGCACATCCTGCGACAGAGATGGCCACCAAAAGGATCTAGCCACTAACTCTCTGGTACCAAAGATTCCAGGATGACCAGCCAACACCGAACAATGAACCTCAGAGATAACTTTATTCGTCCATCTATCAGTTTCTCCGCTGGGCAACGATCAGGTTTATTAGCCTGAAATTTTTGCAGCACCCGCCGCAAATCAGGGGAGATGGCAGACACAATTACTCCCTCTTTGAGAATACCCGCCGGCTCAGATAAACCCGGAGAGTCGGGCACAAAACTCCTAGACAGGGCATCCGCCTTCACACTTTTAGAGCCCGGAAGGTACGAAACCACAAAGTCAAAACGGGCAAAAAACAGCGACCAACGAGCCTGTCTAGGATTCAACCGCTTGGCAGACTCGAGATAAGTCAAGTTCTTATGATCAGTCAAGACCACCACGCGATGCTTAGCTCCTTCAAGCCAATGACGCCACTCCTCGAATGCCCACTTCATGGCCAGCAACTCTCGATTGCCAACATCATAATTTCGCTCAGCAGGCGAAAACTTCCTAGAAAAGAAGGCGCATGGTTTCATCACCGAGCAATCAGAACTTCTCTGCGACAAAACAGCCCCTGCTCCAATCTCAGAAGCATCAACCTCGACCTGGAATGGAAGCGAAACATCTGGTTGACACAACACAGGGGCAGAAGAAAAACGACGCTTCAACTCTTGAAAAGCTTCAACAGCAGCAGAAGACCAATTGACCACATCAGCTCCTTTCTTGGTCAAATCAGTCAATGGTTTAGCAATACTAGAAAAATTGCAGATGAAGCGACGATAAAAATTAGCAAAACCTAGGAACTTTTGCAGACTTTTCAGAGATATCGGCTGAGTCCAATCATGGATGGCATGGACCTTTACAGGGTCCATCTCGATAGTAGAAGGGGAAAAAATGAACCCCAAAAATGAAACCTTCTGAACACCAAAGAGACACTTTAATCCCTTCACAAACAAAGAATTAGCACACAGGACCTGAAACACCGTTCTGACCTGCTTCACATGTGACTCCCAATCATCCGAGAAGATCAAAATATCATCCAAGTATACAATCAGGAATTTATCCAGGTACTCTCGGAAGATGTCATGCATAAAGGACTGAAACACTGATGGAGCATTGGCAAGTCCGAATGGCATCACTAGGTACTCAAAATGGCCCTCGGGCGTATTAAATGCAGTTTTCCATTCATCGCCTCGCTTAATACGCACAAGATTATACGCACCACGAAGATCTATCTTGGTGAACCAACTAGCCCCCTTAATCCGAGCAAACAAATCAGATAACAGCGGCAAGGGGTACTGAAATTTAACCGTGATCTTATTTAGAAGGCGGTAATCTATACAAGGTCTCAGCGAACCATCCTTCTTGGCCACAAAAAAGAACCCCGCTCCTAATGGCGACGACGACGGGCGAGTATGCCCCTTCTCCAAGGACTCCTTCACGTAACTCCGCATAGCGGCGTGCTCAGGCACAGATAAATTAAACAGTCGACCTTTTGGGAATTTACTACCAGGAATCAAATCGATAGCACAATCACAATCCCTATGCGGAGGTAGGGTATCGGACTTGGGCTCATCAAATACATCCCGGTAATCAGACAAGAACTCTGGAACCTCAGAATGGGGGGATGACGAAATAGACAGAAATGGGACATCACCATGTACCCCCTGACAACCCCAGCTGGACACAGACATGGATTTCCAATCTAACACTGGATTATGGACTTGTAGCCATGGCAACCCCAAAACGACCACATCATGCAGATTATGCAACACCAGAAAGCGAATAACCTCCTGATGTGCAGGAGCCATGCACATGGTCAGCTGGGTCCAGTACTGAGGCTTATTCTTGGCCAAAGGCGTAGCATCAATTCCTCTCAATGGAATAGGACACTGCAAGGGCTCCAAGAAAAATCCACAACGCCTAGCATACTCCAAGTCCATCAAATTCAGGGCAGCGCCTGAATCCACAAATGCCATGACAGAATAAGACAACAAAGAGCAGATCAAGGTAACGGACAAAAGAAATTTTGACTGTACCGTACCAATGGTGGCAGACCTAGCGAACCGCTTAGTGCGCTTAGGACAATCAGAGATAGCATGAGTGGAATCACCACAGTAGAAACACAGCCCATTCTGACGTCTGTGTTCTTGCCGTTCAACTCTGGTCAAAGTCCTATCGCACTGCATAGGCTCAGGTTTATGCTCAGATAATACCGCCAAATGGTGCACAGATTTACGCTCACGCAAGCGCCGACCGATCTGAATGGCCAAAGACATAGACTCATTCAGACCAGCAGGCATAGGAAATCCCACCATGACATCCTTAAGGGCTTCAGAGATACCCTTTCTGAAAATAGCTGCGAGCGCACCTTCATTCCATTGAGTGAGTACGGACCACTTTCTAAATTTCTGACAATATACCTCTATCTCATCCTGACCCTGACACAGAGTCAGTAAATTTTTCTCTGCCTGATCCACTGAATTAGGTTCATCGTACAGCAATCCGAGCGCCAGGAAAAACGCATCAATATCACTTAATGCAGGATCTCCTGGCGCAAGAGAAAATGCCCAGTCCTGAGGGTCGCCACGTAAAAAAGAAATAATGATCCTAACTTGTTGAACTGGGTCACCAGAGGAGCGAGGTTTCAAAGCCAGAAATAGTTTACAATTATTTTTGAAACTCAGAAATTTAGTTCTATCTCCAAAAAACAAATCAGGAATAGGAATTCTTGGTTCTAACATAGAATTCTGAACCACAAAGTCTTGAATATTTTGTACTCTTGCCGTGAGCTGATCCACACATGAATACAGACCTTTAATGTCCATCGCTACACCTGTGTCCTGAACCACCCAAATGTCTAGGGGAAAAAAAAGGCAAAACACAGTGCAGAGAAAAAAAAATGGTCTCAGAACTTCTTTTTTCCCTCTATTGAGAATCATTAGTACTTTGGGCCTCCAGTACTGTTATGATAAGGTAATTCAGTACCACAATGGACATAGAAGTCAGAGCACATACAGTGACCTGACAATAACCCAAAAACATAGAACGAGCTCTGAGATGTGGGAACTCTGCTGACCGCAAAACCTAATCCTCTCCAACCACACTAAAGGCAGCCGTGGAGTGCGCCTAACGCTCCCTATGCAACTCGGCACAGCCTGAGAAACTAGCTAGCCTGAAGATAGAAAATAAGCCTACCTTGCCTCAGAGAAATACCCCAAAGGAAAAGGCAGCCCCCACATATAATGACTGTGAGTTAAGATGAAAAGACAAACGTAGAGATGAAATAGATTTAGCAAAGTGAGGCCCGACTTTCTGAACAGAGCGAGGATAGGAAAGGTAACTTTGCGGTCAACACAAAACCCTACAAACAACCATGCAAAGGGGGCAAAAAGACCCTCCGTACCGACTAACGGCACGGAGGTACACCCTCTGCGTCCCAGAGCTTCCAGCAAGCAAGAAAAACCAAACAAACAAGCTGGACAGAAAAAAACAGCAAACAAAATAACAAAAGCGGAACTTAGCTATGCAGAGCAGCAGGCCACAGGAACGATCCAGGAGGAAGCAAGTCCTATACTAGAACATTGACTGGAGGCCAGGATCAAAGCACTAGGTGGAGTTAAATAGAGCAGCACCTAACGACTTCCCCACATCACCTGAGGAAGGAAACTCAGAAGCCGCAGTACCACTCTCCTCCACCAACGGAAGCTCATAGAGAGAATCAGCCGAAGTACCACTTGTGACCACAGGAGGGAGCTCTGCCACAGAATTCACAAAAGTGTCCTTAAACAGCTTTTTGGTCTTGGCCATGGTAGAGAGGTTGGAGTGTGAGTGATTGAGTGTGTAAACAGGTGTCTTTTATACAAGTAATGAGTTCAAAAAGGGACAAATAATACAAGTAATGAGTTCAGAGTAGGACGGTTTCTTAATGAAAAAACTAACAGGTCTGTGAGAGCCAGCATTCTTGCCGGTTGGTAGATGATGAAATACTTATTTCATGCAATAAAATGCAATTTATTGATTTAAAAATCATACAATGTGATTTTCAGTTTTTTATTTTTAGATTATTTCTGTCTCTCACACTTGAAATGTACTTATGATGAAAATTACAGACCCCTCCAGTCTTTGTAGGTGGGAAAAATTGCCAAATCTCCCATCCAGAGATATGCCGTGATGTTCCCTGCATGTAAAGCTGTTTTCTTTTATCCAACTGGGTGTTTTCCTCAACAATAGCTTTATAGATATGATTTGAGTACCACAACATCTTGGCTGAAAATACTAGATTTACATACAAGGAAGATCAGGGAAAATCTCAGGACAGGAGAGGCGCAGGATAGAAAGAAAAAACAATACCAGTTTCAAAAGAACAAAGTTATTTACACCAAGTAAAATTAAATACATATCCATGGCAAGTGACAAATCTTCTATAAGATGAAGCAAGCCGTCTTTTATCTTGTATCTGTATTCTGTTCTCTTTTTGTTATTTGCTTATTATGAATGTATAGACTGAAAAGAGAATTTCCATGAAAAATATGAATTCTTCTGAACTTCCCTAATTACAAATACTCAAACCAAGGGAACATAAGATCAATCAATGTTTCCTTTAATTAAGCCCCCTCAGAGTCTTGAATTTGTTCTCAAGACACATGGTTGGCCTCTGGTTATCTCATGGATATTTAAATATCAAAAGGATGGAAGAGTGTAAAATTCTCTGATGGCTTTGTTTTTTACAATAAAAAGAATGGCAATGTTGTGTAGTTTTATGATCAAATATATTATTTTCTTGCTATATCTAAGACTGAAGACTTTATGATGCAAATGTCTTTTGCAGCTTCTGTTTGTTTCGTCGCTTCACTGTCATCTTTAGTAATGTAAATGACATTTAGTAATTACGGTAAATTATTACGTGTACTAAGCTTTAGAATAGTAGCATCAAGTTACTGAGCAAATGTCATCCAGATTCATTTGTGTTATTTTCATTACCAGAAAATTGCACATTATGAGTTAATATATGTCTGCATACAGTTGCATTCTTAGAAATTAGGAATAAATTAGACTTGAGCTAAGCTTTAGAGTGAGGATTAAAAAATCTATAACATTTCAGGATCTGAATGGTTAAATTAAGTCCAGCAAGTGATTTAGCTATTAATCCTACTAGTATCTAATAGATCCTAGAGTAACTACATCTGTCACTATGGTAACAGGAAACAGCCTTGACCTAAAAGTTTGCCTTCTCCCACTGCAGATAGGGTAAGGCTACTTTCACACTTCCGTCGGCCCGGGGCCGTCGCAAACCGTCGGCCCGACGTACTGACGGACGTTGTGCTAAATTTAGCACAACGTGGGCAGCGTATGCAGTTTTACAACGCATCCACTGCCCATTGTGAGGAGCGGGGAGGAGGGGGTGGAGTGTTGTGAATTCTGTTGTCGAACTCCCTCCTGTGGTCGTGAGTGGTACTTCGGCGAGTTCTGTCTATGGGCTCCCTCTGGTGGCTATGAGTGAAGCTGCTGCTTCTGAGGTTCCTTACACAGGTGACGTGGGTTGTCCTTTGGTTGGCTGCTCTATTTAACTCCTCTCAGATCGTTACTCCATGCCAGCTGTCAATGTTTTTGCATTTGTTCAGTTCGCTCCTGGATCTCTCTGGTGACCTGCCTTCTCCTGCAGAAGCTAAGTTCCTGATAGTCATTATTTGTTCACTGTTTTCTTGTCCAGCTGGTTTTCTTGATTTTGTCTTGCTAGCTGGAAGCTCTGGGATGCAGAGTGGTCCCTCCGCACCGTGAGTCGGTGTGGAGGTCTTTTTTGCACACTCTGCGTGGTCTTTTGTAGGTTTTTGTGCTGATCGCAAAGTTACCTTTCATATCCTCTGTCTATTTAGTAAGTCTGGCCTCCCTTTGCTGAAACCTGTTTCATCTCTGCGTTTGTGACTTTCATCTTTTCTCACAGTCAATATATGTGGGGGGCTTCCTTTACCTTTGGGGAGTTTCTCTGAGGCAAGGTAGGCATTATTTTCTATCTCTAGGGCTAGATAGTTCTTAGGCTGTGACGAGGCGCCTAGGTCTGGTCAGGAGCGCTCCACGGCTATTTTTAGTGTGTGTGTGATAGGATTAGGGCTTGCGGTCAGCAGAGCTCCCACATCCCAGAGCTCGTCCTGTATGAGGTTTAACTATCAGGTCATTCCGGGTGCTCCTAACCACCAGGTCATAACAGTACAGCTGGCCCAAAGTGTTTATGCATCTCAATAGAGGGATAAGAGAAGTTCTGAGACCATTTTTTTTCTCTGCAGTGTGTTTTGTCTTTCTTTTCCCCTAGACCTTTGGGTGGTTCAGGACACAGGTGTAGACATGGACATTCAAGGTCTGTCCTCTTGTGTGGATCATCTCACTGAAAGGGTACAAAACATTCAAGATTTTGTGGTTCAGAATCCTGTGTTAGAGCCTAGAATTCCTATTCCTGACTTATTTTCTGGGGATAGATCTAGGTTTTTGAATTTCAAAAATAATTGTAAACTGTTTCTAGCTTTGAAACCCCGCTCCTCTGGTGACCCCGTTCAACAGGTAAAAATCATTATTTCTTTGTTACGTGGTGACCCTCAAGACTGGGCATTTTCCCTTGCGCCAGGAGATCCGGCATTGCGTGATGTTGATGCGTTTTTTCTGGCGCTTGGATTGCTTTATGATGAACCTAATTCAGTGGATCAGGCAGAGAAAATCTTGCTGGCTTTGTGTCAGGGTCAGGATGAAGCGGAGGTGTACTGTCAAAAGTTTAGAAAGTGGTCTGTGCTTACTCAGTGGAATGAATGTGCCCTGGCGGCAATTTTCAGAAAGGGTCTTTCTGAAGCCCTTAAGGATGTCATGGTGGGATTTCCCACGCCTGCTGGTCTGAATGAGTCTGTCTTTGGCCATTCAGATTGATCGGCGCATGCGTGAGCGCAAAGCTGTGCACCATCTGGCGGTATTCTCTGAGCATAGGCCTGAGCCTATGCAGTGTGATAGGATTTTGACCAGAGCTGAACGGCAAGAACACAGACGTCGGAATGGGCTGTGTTTTTACTGTGGTGAATCCACTCATGCTATCTCCGATTGTCCTAAGCGCACTAAGCGGTTCGCTAGGTCTGCCACCATTGGTACGGTACAGTCTAAATTTCTTTTGTCCGTTACTCTGATTTGCTCTCTGTCGTCCTATTCTGTAATGGCATTTGTGGATTCAGGCGCTGCCCTGAATTTGATGGACTTGGAGTTTGCCAGGCGCTGTGGTTTTTTCTTGGAGCCCTTGCAGTATCCTATTCCATTGAGAGGAATTGATGCTACGCCTTTGGCCAAGAATAAGCCTCAGTACTGGACTCAATTGACCATGTGCATGGCTCCTGCAAATCAGGAGGATATTCGCTTTTTGGTGTTGCATAATCTGCATGATGTGGTCGTTTTGGGGTTGCCATGGCTACAGGTCCATAATCCAGTGTTGGATTGGAAATCTATGTCTGTGTCCAGTTGGGGTTGTCAGGGGGTACATGGTGATGTTCCATTGCTCTCAATTTCACCTTCCACTCCTTCTGTCCCTGAGTTTTTATCAGATTACCGGGATGTATTTGAAGAGCCCAAATCTGGTGCCCTACCTCCTCATAGGGATTGCGACTGTGCTATTGATTTGATTCCTGGTAGTAAGTTTCCTAAGGGCCGTCTGTTTAATTTATCTGTGCCAGAGCACACTGCTATGCGGAGTTATGTAAAGGAATCCTTGGAGAAGGGTCATATTCGCCCGTCGTCGTCACCATTGGGAGCAGGGTTCTTTTTTGTGGCCAAGAAGGATGGTTCTTTGAGACCTTGTATTGATTACCGCCTTCTTAATAAGATCACAGTCAAATTTCAGTATCCTTTGCCGCTGCTGTCTGATTTATTTGCTCGGGTTAAGGGGGCTAGTTGGTTCACCAAGTGTTAGGTCTCGAGTTCCCACTTCTGCACAGGGGGAATCTCGGGCCGTCTCCGCTGCGGTCTCCCATTCCTATCCAGCCGCAGTGGAGTCTGCTCAGCAGGGACGTCGGTCCCAGCGTCTTGCTCGGTCTCACTCTGTACAGAGAGTTACTGCTGCTTCTTCAGCTCCTGCCATTAAAGTCAGTGCTGGTCAGCAGCGAGCGGACTTCTCTGGGACTAAGTCCTTATTTGCGTACACTGAGCATGCCCAGGGCAACTCCCTAGAGTTGTTGATTGCTCGCGGATGATGGTAGCTCTCTAGCGCCTGACTATCCATCTGTATGTTACACACATCACAGCGTCCTTTAGCTGTGCCTGCCAGTACGGCGCCGTGCGCTTGCCTTGCGCTTTCCATACCCAAGCCTGGGTGGTTAGTGGCGTCCGTCATTGCGGCATCGCACGCACTCTTGTGCTCATATATTACTAATAAGGTTCTTTTCACACCCAGTTGCGGTGTTGTGCCAGCAAGGGTCTAATCGGACTTCAATCCCTTTTGGGGTTAAGTTCGCTGACTACTTGCTCGCGCTCTATGTGCGGTACCGTGGTCCTGTGACTTAACAGGATCGCTTTCTTCACATTGGGTGAGGTTTAACCCACGTGTTTATACTTTTAAGTACCGCCATATAGTCTGTCATTTACTAGCAGCGGGTTTCGCCTGCACGGTGGACCCCGAACTGCGAACGCATCTATATCATCTTTCCTGGTGCGTTCCGCCAGTCCTAACATTACACTAGCGCCAGGGTCTGGCTAGTGATGACAGACAAACAGCAATCCTTCCGGTATATCCAGCAGCTGGAGGGTAGGTTGGCGGCTCTCGAGAGCGCAACCTCAGCTGTGGATGTTACCGCAGTTGCTGTACAGGCTGCCAGCGTGGCTGCAGCAACTTTGTCAATTGCCACCCCTGTTCCGACATTTTCTCGCCTCCCGCTGCCAGAAAAATTTTCTGGTGATAGCAAATTTTGTAGGGGATTTGTGAGTCAGTGCTCTATTCATCTTGAGCTCCTGGCTGCACGCTTCCCCACAGAGCGGGCTAAGGTGGGATTTATTGTATCTCTATTGTCGGACAGGGCGTTGGAATGGGCTACGCCGCTGTGGGAGCGTGGCGATCATCTGGTGCAGAGTGCTCCGCTGTTTTTAAGCACTGTGAAACAGGTCTTTTTAGGACCTCAAGTCACCCATGATACTGCGCTCCAACTGCTGGCATTAACTCAGGGTGAGTCCTTGGTCAGTCATTTTGCCGTCCAATTCCGCACTTTAGCATCTGAGCTGGAATGGTCGGATAAAGCTCTTATCCCCATATTTTGGAGGGGCTTGGCTGATCACGTAAAGGACGCTCTGGCCACTAGGGAGATTCCTGCCACACTGGAGGAATTAATTACAGTCTCCACTCGAATTGATCTCCGTTTTAACGAACGGAGGTTAGAGCGAGCCCAGTGTAGGCAGAGGTTTCGGCTGGCTCCTACTTTCACCAAACCTCTGGAATCTCCGGTCCTGGTTCCTGAGTCACATGAGGCCAGAGAAGTGTCACAAGCGGGATCTAAGTCCCGGACCGCTTGTGCACTCGGGGTCTGTCATGTTTGCCAGCAGTCAGGACATCTAGCCACCAGATGTCCTCAGCGGTCGAGGAAACGTCAGCGTCTAGTGGTCGTAGGTGGAGGTACACTAGACACGGCGACGTTTGCCTCTAAATTGTCCTTTAAGGGGACAATTACTATAGGCTCATTCTCCCACTCGGTAGAGCTCTGCGTGGATTCTGGGGCGGAGGGCAATTTTATGTCTTCTGCCTTCGCCCAACGTCACGCAATACCCCTGGTTATGCTAGCTCAACCTGTAACGGTACGAGTGGTGAATGGGTCGACACTGCCCTCACAGATAACACACCAGACCATCCCTTTTACTCTGTCCATGTCGCCATCTCATCAGGAGATTATTTCTCTGCTCGTCATTCCAGAAGGAATTGATGAGGTCCTGTTGGGAATACCTTGGCTACGGTACCACTCTCCTCATATCGAGTGGTCCTCAGGCAGAATTCTGGGATGGGGTGAATCTTGTGGGGGTAGGTGTCAGAGGGAGTGCGTTCAGGTTGCTACAACAGAGGTACCCGCAGATCTATCCTCTCTCCCCAAGCAGTATTGGTCTTATGCAGACGCGTTCTCCAAAAAGGCAGCGGAGACCCTTCCGCCCCATCGCCCCTATGATTGTCCTATTGACCTCTTGCCTGGTGCTGAGCCTCCCCAGGGTAGAGTCTATCCGCTATCTCTCCCGGAGACGGAGGCAATGTCACAGTACATCCAGGAAAATCTGGCAAGAGGGTTCATCAGGAAGTCAGTGTCACCTGCTGGGGCAGGATTCTTCTTCGTGCAGAAGAAGAATGGGGAATTGCGTCCATGCATAGACTACAGGGGTCTTAACGCCATCACCGTTAAGAATAAGTACCCTTTGCCTTTGATATCCGAGCTATTCGATAGGCTTCGGGGAGCAAGGGTATTTACTAAATTAGATCTGCGGGGTGCTTACAACCTGATTCGCATCCGTGAGGGGGACGAATGGAAGACGGCGTTTAACACCAGGGATGGGCACTATGAATATCTGGTGATGCCCTTCGGGCTCTGTAATGCCCCAGCCGTTTTCCAAGACTTTGTGAACGATATCTTCCGGGATATGCTTTCCACCTCGGTCGTAGTCTATCTGGATGATATTCTCATCTACTCTCCAGATATTGACTCCCACCGGAGAGATGTTAGCAAGTCTTCGACCTCCTACGGGCAAACTCCCTCTATGCCAAGTTGGAGAAGTGTATGTTTGAGCAGGAGTCCTTACCTTTCCTAGGCTACATCATCTCAGCCCAGGGATTGGCTATGGATCCTGCCAAACTACAGGCTGTGATGGACTGGCAGGAACCCCATTCTCTTAAAGCGGTGCAGCGCTTTATGGGATTCATCAATTATTATCGCCAGTTCATCCCGCATTTCTCAACTTTGGTAGCTCCCTTGGTTGCCCTCACCAAGAAGGGGGCGAATCCCAAATTGTGGTCTGAGGAGGTCTCCAAGGCCTTTATCTCTATAAAGTCACACTTCGCTAGCGCTCCCATTCTACATCGCCCCGATGTTGATAAGCCATTTATCATGGAGGTGGATGCCTCTTCTGTTGGTGCTGGAGCAGTCCTCTTCCAAAAGGATGCTCAAGGTCGGAAGCATCCTTGCTTCTTTTTCTCCAAGACCTTCGCACCAGCAGAGAGGAATTATTCCATCGGGGACAGGGAGTTGCTAGCCATGAAGTTGGCTTTCTCGGAGTGGAGACATCTCTTGGAGGGAGCACGTTTTCCCTTCCAAGTCTTCACAGACCATAAAAATTTGGTGTACCTGCAGACAGCTCGCCAGGCCAGATGGTCCTTGTTCTTCTCCCGGTTTCATTTCACCCTCCATTTCCTTTCTGGGGAGAAGAACATTCGGGCCGACGCTCTCTCTCGCTCCGTTGTGTCATCTGCGGAGGAGGAGGAGGAGCCTCGGCTTATTGTCCCCACCGAGAGCTTGAGAACTGTGGCTCCGGTTTCGCTGGAGTCTGTGCCCCCGGGCAAGACTTTTGTTCCATCCAGTTTGCGACCGGAGGTTCTTTCTTGGGCGCACTCGTCCAGGGTGGGTGAACATTTTGGTACTAAAAGGACATCTGAGTTGCTGGCGAGGACATACTGGTGGCCGCATATGGCCCGTGATGTCGCGGAGTATGTTCGGGCGTGTGTCTCTTGCGCCAGGAACAAGACTCCTCGGCAACGGCCAGCTGGTTTGCTTTATCCTCTGCCCATGGCGGACAGGCCCTGGGAGATGGTCGGGATGGACTTTGTGGTGGGCTTGTGTTATGTTTGCTAATGACAGGTGTTATGAAGGCAATCCAGAAACACAGTGTGCTTAGCGATCAGAGCGCACACAGTGATCTGACAAATACCCAAAAATACAAGCACGAGCTCTGAGACGTGGAAACTCTGTAGACTGCACACCTGATCCTATCCTAAACACAACTAAAAGCGGCTGTGGATTGCGCCTAACAACTACCTAGGCAACTCGGCACAGCCTAAGAAACTAGCTAGCCTGAAGATAGAAAAATAGGCCTGACTTGCCCCAGAGAAATTCCCCAAAGGAAAAGGCAGCCCCCCACATATAATGACTGTGAGTAAGATGAAAAGACAAAATGTAGGGATGAAATAGATTCAGCAAAGTGGGGCCCGATATTCTAGGACAGAGCGAGGACAGTAAAGCGAACTTTGCAGTCTACAAAAAACCCTAAAGCAAAACCACGCAAAGGGGGCAAAAAAAACCCCACCGTGCCGAACTAACGGCACAGCGGTACACCCTTTGCGTCTCAGAGCTTCCAGCAAAACAAAAGACAAGCTGGACAGAAAAAAAGCAACAAAAAAGCAAAAAGCACTTAGCTATACAGAGCAGCAGGTCACAGGAACAATCAGGAGAAGCTCAGATCCAACACTGAAACATTGACAAGGAGCAAGGATAGCAGCATCAGGCGGAGTTAAGTAATGAAGCAGTTAACGAGCTCACCAGAACACCTGAGGGAGGAAGCTCAGAAGCTGCAGTACCACTTGTGACCACAGGAGTGAATTCAGCCACAGAATTCACAACAGTACCCCCCCCTTGAGGAGGGGTCACCGAACCCTCACCAGAGCCCCCAGGCCGACCAGGATGAGCCGCATGAAAGGCACGAACAAGATCGGAAGCATGAACATCAGAGGCAAAAACCCAGGAATTATCTTCCTGAGCATAACCCTTCCATTTAACCAGATACTGGTCTAGAAACACGAGAATCCAAAATCTTCTCCACAATATACTCCAATTCCCCCTCCACCAAAACCGGGGCAGGAGGCTCAACAGATGGAACCATAGGTGCCACGTATCTCCGCAACAACGACCTATGAAATACATTATGTATGGAAAAGGAGTCTGGGAGGGTCAAACGAAAAGACACAGGATTGAGAACCTCAGAAATCCTATACGGACCAATAAAACGAGGTTTAAATTTAGGAGAGGAAACCTTCATAGGAATATGACGAGAAGATAACCAAACCAGATCCCCAACACGAAGTCGGGGACCCACACGGCGTCTGCGATTAGCGAAAAGTTGAGCTTTCTCCTGGGACAAGATCAAATTGTCCACTACCTGAGTCCAGATCTGCTGCAACCTATCCACCACAGAATCCACACCAGGACAGTCCGAAGACTCAACCTGTCCTGAAGAGAAACGAGGATGGAACCCAGAATTGCAAAAAAATGGAGAAACCAAGGTAGCCGAGCTGGCCCGATTATTAAGGGCGAACTCAGCCAACGGCAAAAAGGACACCCAATCATCCTGGTCTGCAGAAACAAAACATCTCAGATATGTTTCCAAGGTCTGATTGGTTCGTTCGGTCTGGCCATTAGTCTGAGGATGGAAAGCCGAGGAAAAGGATAGGTCAATGCCCATCCTACCACAAAAGGCTCGCCAAAACCTTGAAACAAACTGGGAACCTCTGTCAGAAACAATATTCTCAGGAATGCCATGCAACCGAACCACATGCTGAAAGAACAAAGGTACCAAATCAGAGGAGGAAGGCAATTTAGCCAAGGGCACCAGATGGACCATTTTAGAAAAGCGATCACAGACCACCCAAATGACTGACATCTTTTGAGAAACGGGAAGGTCAGAAATGAAATCCATCGAAATATGTGTCCAAGGCCTCTTTGGGACCGGCAAGGGCAAAAGCAACCCACTGGCACGAGAACAGCAGGGCTTAGCCCTAGCACAAATCCCACAGGACTGCACAAAAGTACGTACATCCCGTGACAGAGATGGCCACCAGAAGGATCTAGCCACTAACTCTCTGGTACCAAAGATTCCAGGATGACCAGCCAACACCGAACAATGAAGTTCAGAGATAAGTTTATTAGTCCACCTATCAGGGACGAACAGTTTCTCTGCTGGACAACGATCAGGTTTATTCGCCTGAAATTTTTGCAGCACCCGCCGCAAATCAGGGGAGATGGCAGACACAATGACTCCTTCCTTGAGGATACCCGCTGGCTCAGATAAACCAGGAGAGTCGGGCACAAAACTCCTAGACAGAGCATCCGCCTTCACATTTTTAGAGCCCGGAAGGTACGAAATCACAAAGTCGAAGCGGGCAAAAAATAACGACCAACGGGCCTGTCTAGGATTCAAGCGCTTGGCAGACTCGAGATAAGTCAAGTTCTTATGATCAGTCAATACCACCACGCGATGCTTAGCTCCTTCGAGCCAATGACGCCACTCCTCGAATGCCCACTTCATGGCCAGCAACTCTCGATTGCCCACATCATAATTACGCTCAGCGGGCGAAAACTTCCTGGAAAAGAAAGCACATGGTTTCATCACTGAGCAATCAGAACCTCTCTGTGACAAAACCGCCCCTGCTCCAATCTCAGAAGCATCAACCTCGACCTGGAACGGAAGAGAAACATCTGGCTGACACAACACAGGGGCAGAACAAAAACGACGCTTCAACTCCTGAAAAGCTTCCACAGCAGCAGAAGACCAATTAACCAAATCAGCACCCTTCTTGGTCAAATCGGTCAATGGTTTGGCAATGCTAGAAAAATTACAGATGAAGCGACGATAAAAATTAGCAAAGCCCAGGAACTTTTGCAGACTTTTCAGAGATGTCGGCTGAATCCAATCCTGAATGGCTTGGACCTTAACTGGATCCATCTCGATAGTAGAAGGGGTAAAGATGAACCCCAAAAATGAAACTTTCTGCACACCGAAGAGACACTTTGATCCCTTCACAAACAAAGAGTTAGCATGCAGGACCTGAAAAACCATTCTGACCTGCTTCACATGAGACTCCCAATCATCTGAGAAGATCAAAATGTCATCCAAGTAAACAATCAGGAATTTATCCAGATACTCACGGAAGATGTCATGCATAAAAGATTGAAACACAGATGGAGCATTGGCAAGTCTGAACGGCATCACTAGATACTCAAAATGACCCTCGGGCGTATTGAATGCAGTTTTCCATTCATCTCCTTGCCTGATTCTCACCAGATTATACGCACCACGAAGATCTATCTTAGTGAACCAACTAGCCCCCTTAATCCGAGCAAACAAGTCAGATAACAATGGCAAGGGATACTGAAATTTAACAGTGATCTTATTAAGAAGGCGGTAATCAATACACGGTCTCAGCGAACCATCCTTCTTGGCTACAAAGAAGAACCCTGCTCCCAGTGGTGATGACGATGGGCGAATATGTCCCTTCTCCAGGGATTCCTTCACATAACTGCGCATAGCGGCGTGTTCGGGCACGGATAAATTAAATAATCGACCTTTAGGGAATTTACTACCAGGAATCAAATTGATAGCACAATCACAATCCCTATGCGGAGGTAGAGCATCGGACTTGGGCTCTTAAAATACATCCTGATAATCAGACAAGAACTCTGGGACCTCAGAAGGGGTGGATGACGAAATCGACAAAAATGGAACATCACCATGTACCCCCTGACAACCCCAGCTGGATACCGACATGGAATTTTAATCCAATACTGGATTATGGGTTTGTAGCCATGGCAACCCCAACACGACCACATCATGCAGATTATGCAACACCAGAAAGTGAATAACTTCCTGATGTGCAGGAGCCATGCACATGGTCAGCTGGGCCCAGTATTGAGGTTTATTCTTGGCCAAAGGTGTAGCATCAATTCCTCTCAATGGAATAGGACACCGCAAAGGCTCCAAGAAAAACCCACAACGTTTAGCATAATCCAAATCCACCAGATTCAGGGCAGCGCCCGAATCCACAAACGCCATGACAGAAAACGACGACAAAGAGCATATCAAGGTAATGGACAGAAGGAATTTGGACTGTACAGTACCAATGACGGCAGACCTAGCGGACCGCTTAGTGCGCTTAGGACAATCAGAAATAGCATGAGTGGAATCACCACAGTAGAAACACAGACCATTCAGACGTCTGTATTCCTGCCGTTCAACTCTAGTCATAGTCCTATCGCACTGCATAGGCTCAGGTTTAACCTCAGGCAGTAACGCCAAATGGTGCACAGATTTACGCTCGCGCAAGCGTCGACCGATCTGAATGGCCAAAGACAAAGACTCATTCAAACCAGCAGGCATAGGAAATCCCACCATGACATCCTTAAGAGCCTCAGAGAGACCCTTTCTGAACAAAGCTGCCAGCGCAGATTCATTCCACTGAGTGAGTACTGACCATTTCCTAAATTTCTGACAATATACTTCTATATCATCCTGACCCTGGCACAAAGCCAGCAAATTTTTCTCAACCTGATCCACTGAATTAGGCTCATCGTAAAGTAATCCGAGCGCCAGAAAAAACGCATCGACACTACTCAATGCAGGGTCTCCTGGCGCAAGAGAAAATGCCCAGTCTTGAGGGTCGCCGCGCAAAAAAGAAATAATAATCAAAACCTGTTGAATAGGATTACCAGAAGAATGAGGTTTCAAGGCCAGAAATAGCTTACAATTATTTTTGAAACTTAGAAACTTAGTTCTATCTCCAAAAAACAAATCAGGAATAGGAATTCTTGGTTCTAACATAGATTTCTGATCAATAGTATCTTGAATTTTTTGTACATTTATAACGAGATTATCCATTGAAGAGCACAGACCCTGAATATCCATGTCCACACCTGTGTCCAGAATCACCCAAATGTCTAGGGGAAAAAAAAAAAAAAAGTGAACACAGAGCAGAAAAAAAAAAAAATGATGTCAGAACTTTTTCTTTCCCTCTATTGAGAATCATTAGTTAGGGCTCCTTGTACTGTTATGTTTGCTAATGACAGGTGTTATGAAGGCAATCCAGAAACACAGTGTGCTTAGCGATCAGAGCGCACACAGTGATCTGACAAATACCCAAAAATACAAGCACGAGCTCTGAGACGTGGAAACTCTGTAGACTGCACACCTGATCCTATCCTAAACACAACTAAAAGCGGCTGTGGATTGCGCCTAACAACTACCTAGGCAACTCGGCACAGCCTAAGAAACTAGCTAGCCTGAAGATAGAAAAATAGGCCTGACTTGCCCCAGAGAAATTCCCCAAAGGAAAAGGCAGCCCCCCACATATAATGACTGTGAGTAAGATGAAAAGACAAAATGTAGGGATGAAATAGATTCAGCAAAGTGGGGCCCGATATTCTAGGACAGAGCGAGGACAGTAAAGCGAACTTTGCAGTCTACAAAAAACCCTAAAGCAAAACCACGCAAAGGGGGCAAAAAAAAAAACCCACCGTGCCGAACTAACGGCACGGCGGTACACCCTTTGCGTCTCAGAGCTTCCAGCAAAACAAAAGACAAGCTGGACAGAAAAAAAGCAACAAAAAAGCAAAAAGCACTTAGCTATACAGAGCAGCAGGTCACAGGAACAATCAGGAGAAGCTCAGATCCAACACTGAAACATTGACAAGGAGCAAGGATAGCAGCATCAGGCGGAGTTAAGTAATGAAGCAGTTAACGAGCTCACCAGAACACCTGAGGGAGGAAGCTCAGAAGCTGCAGTACCACTTGTGACCACAGGAGTGAATTCAGCCACAGAATTCACAACAGGCTTGCCCAAGTCTCGTAACTGCACCATTATCTGGGTGATCACTGACCATTTTTCCAAAATGGTGCATTTGGTGCCTCTTCCACGGCTACCATCTGCACGGACGTTGGCTGTCTTGTTTATCAAGCATATCTTTCGCCTACACGGTATGCCAGACAAAATTGTTAGTGACCGGGGTCCCCAGTTTGCGTCTCGATTCTGGAGAGAGCTTTGTTGTCTACTCAGAATTGAGTTAAATCTCTCTTCGGCATATCATCCAGAGACGAATGGGTTGGTTGAAAGGGCCATCCAGACCTTGGTCATATATCTGCGACATTTTGTTTCTGCCAGGCAGGATGACTGGGCATCCTTGCTACCGTGGGCAGAGTTTGCACTTAACAATGCCGTAGCCGACTCCACCGGTCAGACTCCATTCCTCTTAAATTACGGCCAGCATCCGCGTGTTCCTGTGCCCATGCCTGTGTCTTCCGCCGACTCCAGGGTGGCAGACTGGGCTGTGGAGGCACGGGACATTTGGGACCGCACTCAGGATGCCATTCAGGCCTCCAAGGAGAGAATGAGGTCCTCCGCCGATGTTCATCGGCGCCCCGCTCCGACCTTTGCCCCTGGCGACTTGGTGTGGCTCTCCGCCCGTAACATCAGGCTGCGAGTTGAGTCCACTAAGTTTGCTCCTCGCTACTTGGGTCCCTTCAAGGTTCTTGAACAGGTTAATCCCGTGGTCTACCGTCTGGCTCTTCCTCCACGCTTGGGTATCACCGACACCTTTCACGTGTCCCTCTTGAAACCCATATACATGTCCCGGTTTTCCGAGTCATCTGCCGGGACATTGGGTTCGTCTACGGACGATTATGAGGTGAACGCTATTTTGGGGTGCAAGGTGGTACGCGGCAAAAAGTTCTATTTGGTGGATTGGAAGGGTTGTGGCCCAGAGGACAGGTCGTGGGAACCTGCTGAAAACATTCGGGCCCCACAGCTCATTGCTGCCTTCGAGCGTAGCGAGGCCCAAGGAGGGGGGGGCCCTAGGAGTGGGGGTAATGTTAGGTCTCGAGTTCCCACTTCTGCACAGGGGGAATCTCAGGCTGTCTCCGCTGCGGTCTCCCATTCCTATCCAGCCGCAGTGGAGTCTGCTCAGCAGGGACGTCGGTCCCAGCGTCTTGCTCGGTCTCGCTCTGTACAGAGAGTTACTGCTGCTTCTTCAGCTCCTGCCATTAAAGTCAGTGCTGGTCAGCAGCGAGCGGACTTCTCTGGGACTAAGTCCTTATTTGCGCACACTGAGCATGCCCAGGGCAAGATCTCCCGTTGGTGATCGAGGGTCATGTGCTCAGGCTCTGCAGCGCATTCCATTGGTCCTCTTGGCAGGTCTTGGAAGGGCGAAGTTTCTGTGGCCACTTCCTGTCCTGCAACTATATAAACTGCGCATGACCGCACGGCCATGCGCTAGTGTACAATTATTATGTGTGTGTGTAGATGGATGTATGTCGATGGATGAAAGCTCCTAAATATCCCTCCCTAGAGTTGTTGATTGCTCGCGGATGATGGTAGCTCTCTAGCGCCCGACTATCCATCTGTATGTTACACACATCACAGCGTCCTTTAGCTGTGCCTGCCAGTACGGCGCCGTGCGCTTGCCTTGCGCTTTCCATACCCAAGCCTGGGTGGTTAGTGGCGTCCGTCAGTGCGGCATCGCACGCACTCTTGTGCTCATATATTACTAATAAGGTTCTTTTCACACCCAGTTGCGGTGTTGTGCCAGCAAGGGTCTAATCGGACTTCAATCCCTTTTGGGGTTAAGTTCGCTGACTACTTGCTCGCGCTCTATGTGCGGTACCGCGGTCCTGTGACTTAACAGGATCGCTTTCTTCACGTTGGGTGAGGCTTAACCCACGTGTTTATACTTTTAAGTACCGCCATATAGTCTATCATTTACTAGCAACGGGTTTCGCCTGCATGGTGGATCCCGGACTGCGAACGCATCTATATCATCTTTCCTGGTGCGTTCCGCCAGTCCTAACACCAAGATAGATCTTCGTGGTGCGTATAATCTTGTGCGAATTAAACAGGGTGATGAATGGAAGACGGCATTTAATACGCCCGAGGGCCATTTTGAGTACCTGGTTATGCCATTCGGGCTTTCTAATGCTCCATCTGTGTTTCAGTCCTTTATGCATGACATCTTCCGAGAGTACCTGGATAGATTCATGATTGTATATTTGGATGACATTTTGGTCTTTTCGGATGATTGGGAATCTCATGTGAAGCAGGTCAGAATGGTGTTCCAGGTCCTTCGTGCGAATTCCTTGTTTGTGAAGGGGTCAAAGTGTCTCTTTGGAGTTCAGAAGGTTTCATTTTTGGGTTTCATTTTTTCCCCTTCTACTATCGAGATGGACCCTGTTAAAGTTCAGGCCATTTGCGATTGGACTCAGCTGACATCTGTGAAGAGCTTGCAGAAGTTCCTGGGCTTTGCTAATTTTTATCGTCGCTTCATCACTAACTTTTCCAGTGTTGCTAAGCCGTTGACTGATTTGACCAAGAAAGGTACTGATGTGGTCAATTGGTCCTCTGCGGCTGTAGAGGCTTTTCAGGAGTTGAAGCGTCATTTTGCTTCTGCCCCTGTGTTGTGCCAGCCAGATGTTTCGCTTCCTTTTCAGGTGGAGGTTGATGCTTCTGAAATTGGAGCAGGGGCTGTTTTGTCGCAAAGAAGTTCTGATGGCTCGGTGATGAAACCCTGTGCCTTCTTTTCTAGAAAATTCTCGCCTGCTGAGCGCAATTATGATATGGGCAATCGGGAGTTGTTGGCCATGAAGTGGGCATTCGAGGAGTGGCGACATTGGCTTGAAGGAGCTAAACATCGCGTGGTGGTCTTGACGGATCACAAGAATTTAACTTATCTCGAGTCTGCCAAACGGTTGAACCCTAGACAGGCTCGATGGTCGCTCTTTTTCTCCCGTTTTGATTTTGTGGTTTCATACCTTCCGGGATCTAAGAATGTGAAGGCTGACGCCCTGTCAAGGAGTTTTGTGCCTGACTCTCCGGGTGTTCCGGAGCCGGCGGGTATTCTTAAAGAAGGGGTAATTTTGTCTGCCATTTCCCCGGATTTGCGGCGTGTGCTGCAAAAGTTTCAGGCTGATAGACCTGACCGTTTTCCTACGGAGAAACTGTTTGTCCCTGATAGATGGACTAGTAGAGTTATCTCGGAGATTCATTGTTCAGTATTGGCTGGTCATCCTGGAATCTTTGGTACCAGAGATTTGGTGGCTAGATCTTTTTGGTGGCCTTCTTTGTCACGGGATGTGCGTTCTTTTGTGCAGTCCTGTGGGATTTGTGCTCGGGCTAAGCCCTGCTGTTCTCGTGCCAGTGGGTTGCTTTTGCCCTTGCCGATCCCGAAAAGGCCTTGGACGCATATTTCCATGGATTTTATTTCTGATCTTCCTGCTTCTCAAAAGATGTCGGTCATTTGGGTGGTTTGTGATCGCTTCTCTAAGATGGTCCATTTGGTAACCTTATCTAAACTGCCTTCCTCCTCTGATTTGGTGCCATTGTTTTTCCAGCATGTGGTTCGTTTGCATTCCAGAGAACATCATCTCGGACATAGGTTCCCAGTTTGTTTCGAGGTTTTGGCGGTCCTTTTACGCTAAGATGGGCATTGATTTGTCTTTTTCTTCGGCTTTCCATCCTCAGACTAATGGCCAAACCGAACGAACTAATCAGACTTTGGAGACATATCTGAGATGCTTTGTTTCTGCTGATCAGGATGATTGGGTGTCTTTCTTGCCTTTGGCTGAGTTCGCCCTTAATAATCGGGCCAGCTCGGCTACTTTAGTTTCTCTGTTTTTCTGTAATTCTGGTTTCCATCCTCGTTTCTCTTCAGGGCAGGTTGAGTCTTCGGACTGTCCTGGTGTGGATGCGGTGGTGGACAGGTTGCAGCAGATTTGGACTCATGTGGTGGACAATTTGACTTTGTCCCAGGAGAAGGCTCAACGTTTCGCTAACCGCCGGCGTTGTGTTGGTCCCCGACTTCGTGTTGGGGATTTGGTTTGGTTGTCATCTCGTCACGTTCCTATGAAGGTTTCCTCTCCTAAGTTTAAGCCTTGTTTCATTGGACCATATAAGATTTCAGAAGTTCTTAATCCTGTGTCATTTCGTTTGGATCTTCCAGCTTCTTTTGCTATCCATAATGTGTTCCATAGGTCGTTGTTGCGGAGATACGTGGCACCTATGGTTCCCTCCGTTGATCCTCCTGCCCCGGTGTTGGTCGAGGGGGAGTTGGAGTATGTGGTGGAGAAGATTTTGGATTCTCGTGTTTCGAGACGGAAACTCCAGTACCTGGTCAAGTGGAAGGGTTATGGTCAGGAAGATAATTCATGGGTTTTTGCCTCTGATGTTCATGCTGCCGATCTTGTTCATGCCTTTCATTTGGCTCATCCTGATCGGCCTGGGGGCTCTGGTGAGGGTTCGGTGACCCCTCCTCAAGGGGGGGTACTGTTGTGAATTCTGTTGTCGAACTCCCTCCTGTGGTCGTGAGTGGTACTTCGGCGAGTTCTGTCTATGGGCTCCCTCTGGTGGCTATGAGTGAAGCTGCTGCTTCTGAGGTTCCTTACACAGGTGACGTGGGTTGTCTTTTGGTTGGCTTCTCTATTTAACTCCTCTCAGATCGTTACTCCATGCCAGCTGTCAATGTTTTGCATTTGTTCAGTTCGCTCCTGGATCTCTCTGGTGACCTGCCTTCTCCTGCAGAAGCTAAGTTCCTGATAGTCATTATTTGTTCACTGTTTTCTTGTCCAGCTGGTTTTCTTGATTTTGTCTTGCTAGCTGGAAGCTCTGGGATGCAGAGTGGTCCCTCCGCACCGTGAGTCGGTGCGGAGGTCTTTTTTGCACACTCTGTGTGGTCTTTTGTAGGTTTTTGTGCTGATCGCAAAGTTACCTTTCCTATCCTCTGTCTATTTAGTAAGTCTGGCCTCCCTTTGCTGAAACCTGTTTCATCTCTGCGTTTGTGACTTTCATCTTTACTCACAGTCAATATATGTGGGGGGCTTCCTTTACCTTTGGGGAGTTTCTCTGAGGCAAGGTAGGCTTTATTTTCTATCTCTAGGGCTAGATAGTTCTTAGGCTGTGACGAGGTCTGGTCAGGAGCGCTCCACGGCTATTTTTAGTGTGTGTGATAGGATTAGGGCTTGCGGTCAGCAGAGCTCCCACATCCCAGAGCTCGTCCTGTATGAGGTTTAACTATCAGGTCATTCCGGGTGCTCCTAACCACCAGGTCATAACAGTTGAGTATCGACCGCGCATGCGCGGTCAAAAATGGCAGACACGTCGCACAAAAAAGTTACATTTAACTTTTTTTGTGCCGACGGTCCGCCAAAACACGACGCATGCGTCGCACGACGGATGCATGTGTGGCCATATGTCGCAATGCGTCACTAATGCAAGTCTATGGAGAAAAGAACGCATCCTGCGGGCAACTTTGCAGGATGCGTTTTTTCTCCAAAACGACGCAGTGCGACGTAACCCAAACGACGGAAATGTGAAAGTAGCCTTAATGGGAATCTGAACTTTTCCTCTTAGGCTTCTTTCACACTTCCGTCGGTACAGGGCTGTCACGAAGCGTCGGCGCAACGTACCAGTGGACATTGTGAACATTCGGCACAAAGTGGGCAGCGGATGCAGTTTTTCAACGCATCCGCTGCCCATTCAAAAGTCCCGGGGAGGAGGGGGCAGAGTTCCGGCCGTGCATGCACGGTAGGAAATGCAGGACCCGACGTACAAAAAAACGTTCCTGTGAACTTTTTTTGTGACGACCGTCTGCCAAAACACGACGCATCCAGTGCACGTATGCCCATACGTCGCGATCCATCGGCAATCCAAGTCTATGGGAAAAAAACGCATTCTGTGGGCACATTTGCAGGATGCGTTTTTTTCCCAAAACGATGCATTGCGACGGAGTCCAAATGACTAAAGTGTGAAAGAAGCCTTAGACTCAACCAGTGCCTAATTCTAGATTTCGTCAGTGCAGGGTAGTGCTAGGGATAGGTGGACAGTTTTGTATATGGTCAGTTACTTGGCCTTTCTCTCCAGGGCACTAGACCTACTGGGTTAATAAGTAAGTTATCACATAAGTAAAAAGTATAACTTTGTTTAATAAAGGTTAATTCATTTTTCAATATGCCTTTTGTATCAATTTCTTCTTTTTTAGGAACTCTGCTTTCTGTCATTAAAAGTAAAGCCCCCCTCCCTCAAACATCTTTGATTTGACTGTTCACTCGGCTGGCAGCTATCTCATCGTCTATCTCACACACTGGAATACTCGCTCTGAAGAGCGCACCTATGTTCTCTATGAGACTATGAGAGAGGCCCTGCCACACTACATCTGTGGGGGAATAAAGGTAAGACTGCCATACACATTATGATTAGACTGTGTGATGAACCTGTTGATTTCTATAGGTTCTGTCGAAGCTTGTATCATATGAATGAGGGCCTTATTTTTTTTTATTGCTAACTGCCAGTAGATAAAAATGAGGGCACTTGATCCTTGGATCAGAAAGCTCAGAGTGATTCTGTGCAAGATATTTGAACATACTGGAAACCTCTGATATGTGGTAAAATTAACAACATAAGGCTATGTGCACACGTTGCGGATTTTAATGCAGATCCGCAGCATTTTTGGACGCGCGGAATTCCATCAAATCAGCAGTGTAGTACACTACCAATGTTACTCTATGTGAAATGATGAATTGTTGTGAACATGCTGCAGAAAAATCCACGCAGATTTGCAGCATTTTATTTTCCTATACCACAGAATCTCGTTAGATCCTGCAAAACTGCAGGTGTAAAAAAGATCTGCGGATTTGCTGCGGATGTGGGTGCGAGAAATGCTGCAGATCGGAAGGAGGGAAGTGTGTGGGTGGAGTGTGGACAGAGACTATGTGCGTGTCTGTGTGCTGGGGTCTGCGTGTATGTGTGGGTCTGTGTGTGTCTCTGTGTGTGCGTGGGTGTGTGTGTCCCTGTGTGTGTGCGGGTCTGTGTAAGCAGCCATCGTCTGATGGGACTACTGCACCCATCTGGCTATGAATGCTCACAGTGACAGCATTGCCGATGATGGGAAAGCAGTCCCATCAGACAATGCATGTGTTCAGTAGTCAAAAAAACCAGAACATACAGCAGACATACAGGACATACATTACAGACAGTACATACAACATATAATATACAGTACATACCAATCACCTAGTCCCCGAAGTCCTTGATCACCTGTAATACAAATAACATAATAAACCAACCTATACTTACCTTTCCGCCGTAGCCCAGTTAATAACAAGTGTCCCACAATGATCTCCCCTGTAGAACAGTGACATCAGGCGATGTTAGTGCTCTACAGGGCCTCCATGATGAACTGACAGGCGGAGGTAATCTTCCGTGATGTATCCCGCTGCCGGGAGAGAGGTCACCCGAGTTCATTCTCTCACTGGCAGTGCTGTGTGAGAAAATTCCCATGCAGCATTGCCGTAAAGTGAACTCCTATACAGAAAAGAAATTCCAGAATAATAGTCTTATATAGTCAATGAATACAACCAAAATATATAACCTTCTAAAAAATATTCACCAGACCAATTTTGAATAGTAAATGATATTTTTATTTAGACATAATTACCAAAATGTCACCATAATACTTCATAAAAAATGGAAACTTTATTGATGCTAATAATTATTAAAATATAAAAAATGTATTAAAGAATAAAATATACATACACGAAATATGGGGGTCAAAAAAACAAAACCTGTGTAAGCACAGGGCAGGGCATACTGAAACTGATTGGCACAAAATAAATTTAATGGTATTCCGTGCACTTAATTAATGTGCATAATATATATATATATATATATATATATATATATATATATATACAGTGGGGCAAAAAAGTATTTAGTCAGTCAGCAATAGTGCAAGTTCCACCACTTAAAAAGATGAGAGGCGTCTGTAATTTACATCATAGGTAGACCTCAACTATGGGAGACAAACTGAGAAAAAAAAATCCAGAAAATCACATTGTCTGTTTTTTTAACAATTTATTTGCATATTATGGTGGAAAATAAGTATTTGGTCAGAAACAAAATTTCATCTCAATACTTTGTAATATATCCTTTGTTGGCAATGACAGAGGTCAAACGTTTTCTGTAAGTCTTCACAAGGTTGCCACACACTGTTGTTGGTATGTTGGCCCATTCCTCCATGCAGATCTCCTCTTAAGCAGTGATGTTTTTGGCTTTTCGCTTGGCAACACGGACTTTCAACTCCCTCCAAAGGTTTTCTATAGGGTTGAGATCTGGAGACTGGCTAGGCCACTCCAGGACCTTGAAATGCTTCTTACGAAGCCACTCCTTCGTTGCCTTAGCGGTGTGCTTTGGATCATTGTCATGTTGAAAGACCCAGCCACGTTTCATCTTCAATGCCCTTGCTGATGGAAGGAGGTTTGCACTCAAAATCTCACGATACATGGCCACATTCATTCTTTCATGTACCCGGATCAGTCGTCCTGGCCCCTCTGCAGAGAAACAGCCCCAAAGCATGATGTTTCCACCACCATGCTTTACAGTAGGTATGGTGTTTGATGGATGCAACTCAGTATTCTTTTTCCTCCAAACATGACAAGTTGTGTTTCTACCAAACAGTTCCAGTTTGGTTTCATCAGACCATAGGACATTCTCCCAAAACTCCTCTGGATCATCCAAATGCTCTCTAGCAAACTTCAGACGGGCCCGGACATGTACTGGCTTAACCAGGGGGACACGTCTGGCACTGCAGGATCTGAGTCCATGGTGGCGTAGTGTGTTACTTATGGTAGGCCTTGTTACATTGGTCCCAGCTCTCTGCAGTTCATTCACTAGGTCCCCCCGCGTGGTTCTGGGATTTTTGCTCACCGTTCTTGTGATCATTCTGACCCCACGGGGTGGGATTTTGCGTGGAGCCCCAGATCAAGGGAGATTATCAGTGGTCTTGTATGTCTTCCATTTTCTAATTATTGCTCCCACTGTTGATTTCTTCACTCCAAGCTGGTTGGCTATTGCAGATTCAGTCTTCCCAGCCTAGTGCAGGGCTACAATTTTGTTTCTGGTGTCCTTTGACAGCTCTTTGGTCTTCACCATAGTGGAGTTTGGAGTCAGACTGTTTGAGGGTGTGCACAGGTGTCTTTTTATACTGATAACAAGTTTAAACAGGTGCCATTACTACAGGTAATGAGTGGAGGAAAGAGGAGACTCTTAAAGAAGAAGTTACAGGTCTGTGAGAGCCAGAAATCTTGATTGCTTGTTTCTGACCAAATACTTCTTTTCCACCATAATATGCAAATAAATTGTTAAAAAAACAGACAATATGATTTTCTGGATTTTTTTTTCTCAGTTTGTCTCCCATAGTTGAGGTCTACCTATGATGTAAATTACAGACGCCTCTCATCTTTTTAAGTGGTGGAACTTGCACTATTGCTGACTGACTAAATACTTTTTTGCCCCACTGTATATATATATATATATATATATATACAAATTATAATATAATTAACATTTAATTTATTAGCAAAAATTTTATAACCATAATAAAAGTGCAAAGTGCTAATAAATATGAATAAAACTAACAATTTCATTAAATTTAGTGAAAAATACATAAAAAAAACCTATTAAAATATTAGTGCAAATAAACAAATTATATTGTGCAAAGTGCATACATGTGTAACTAATAAATATTAGTGCCGAAGACCACAATAACTTATACCAGAACCAAAAATATATATATCTAAACCAAGTGCCACAGAAAAGTAACCACAATACCAACCAGTATCAGGACGCCACTGCCCCGCACACACCACTCCAACGCAAGTTTTGCTTTCCGCTTCGTCAGGGAGTGATGTGGGCAGGGTACAGAGGCATTATATAGCAGGAGCACAGCTGTAAATAAATAAAAATCAGCAGACTCCATGAGTATATGGCGCCACGATTACCCATGCAGCAACCGCCATGACTGAGACCGGGACCCGGAAGCGCGTCAGCAAGTGCCTCACATGACACAGTCAGCAGCGCGTCTCCCAGAATCCCTGTCAAAGGACAGAGGCAGTGCATGCGCATCGCAGCGCTCAGCGTCACCGCAGCCATATTGGAAAGGGGAAACTGGAAACTATATAGTGCCGCGATAACCCTCGCAACTACCACAATCACAAAGACAGGGAGCTGGAAGCGTGCCGCCGTCTGCGCCAAAGGACACCATCAGGTAAAATTTCCAAAACCAAAATCCTAGTGATAACCAATTATTAATTAACTAGATGGTGGCCCGATTCTAACGCATCGGGTATTCTAGAATATGTTTTTATGTATGTATATAGCAGCCATATAGTATATAGCACAGGCCACGTAGTATATAGGAGCCATGCAGTATATAGCAGACAAATACTACGTGGCCTGTGCTATATACTATGTGGCTGCTATATACATACATATTGTAGAATACTCGATGCGTTAATACAGGTAACGAACGCAATATATAGCAGTGGCCACGCAGTATATAACACAGCCACATACTATATAACACAGCCCACGCAGTATATAGCAGCCACGCAGTATATAACACAGGCAACGTAGTATATAGCACAGCCCACGCAGTATATAGCAGTCACGTAATATATAACACTGCACATGCAGTATATAGCAGGCACGTAATATATAACACTGCCCACGCAGTATATAACAGTGGCCACGTAGTATATAGCATGTAGTATAGAACACAGCCCACATAGTACATAGCACAGCCACGTAGTATATAACACTGCCCATGTAGTATATAACACTGCCCACATAGTATATAACACTGCCTATGTGGTATATAGCAGCCACGCGGTATCTAACACAGCCCACATAGTATACAGCAGTGTGGGCACCATATCCCTGTTAAAAAAATAATTACAATAAAAAATAGTTATATACTCACCCCTGGGATCCAGCAAAGCTCCGGCGATACGCTCACAGCTGCCACCATCTTCCGTTCACAGGATGCATTGCGAAATTACCCAGATGACTTAGCGGTCTCGCTAAGTCTCTTGTTTTTTTATTATTTTTAACATTACATTTTTTTACTATTGATGCCGCATAGGCAGCATCAATAGTAAAAAGTTGGGGACACACAGGGTTAATAGCGGCGATAACAGAGTGAGTTACCGCGGCATAACGCGGTCCGTTACCGCCGGCATTAACCCTGTGTGAGCGGTGACTGGAGGAGAGTATGCAGGCGCCAAGCTCTGACTGCGGGGAGAAAGGAGCGGCCATTTTCCTCCGGACTGTGCCCGTCGCTGATTGGTTAGTGGCTGTTTTGCCCCGACCAATCAGCGACTTGGATTTCCATGACAGACAGAGGCCGCGACCAATGAATATCCGTGACAGACAGACAGAAGGACAGACGGAAGTGACCCTTAGACAATTATATAGTAGATATAAATGTACACTTTATGCTCAAACATAATAAATAAATAAGTTAACCATACACATGATATTAAAATACAGAGAATAATAAATCAATATAAAACAATATAAAATGAATATATATACCTATATATGTAAGAGAATACATGCATATATAACTATCCACAAAATAAAATGAAAATAATAATAAATATATATATATATATATGTATATGTATATATACACACACATATATACATTGAAACAATATCAATCAATAATGAATAATAATCATCACACAAACATATATACCCATACCGAAATAGAAAAATGGAAGCACCTTTAACCAATTAAATTATTGAATCTCCCAAATTCATTATATATATATATATATATATATATATATAAAAATATAAAAAATATATATAATATATGTGCATAAGTACATATGTACACATACACACGTACGCTACCCCAACCTCTAAAAGTACAAACCACCCAAGCAGGAATAGTATTAACTACAAAAAACTAGAAAAACCTTTGGGATTCATGCTTTGTAAAAGTGTAATCCACTTGCATTCTTTCTGCGCCAAAATGCGGTTAAAATCCCCTTTTCTATTTTCCAAATGTATACGATCAATACCCCTGACCTTCAATAAATGAGATTGGTGACGGTGAAAACGACGAAAATGTCTGGCCAAGGGTTTTAGTTTGGAGAAATTACCACTATTCTCAATTTCGATTTTATTGGCAGCTTTGATATACTTGATATGTTCTAATATTCGAACACGTAATTCACGAGTAGTCATTCCCACATATATAAGATTGCATGGACAAGACGCCTGATAAATCACCATAGCTGTGCGACAATTTATAAAATGTAAAATGTTTTACTCTGATGTATTCCCAGAGTCATAAAATACATTCGTTTTCATCACGTGTTGACAAGCCTTACATTTCCCACAGCTATTGGTTCCCCATCTTGGACCTTTAGAATAAAAAATAAAACAAGAAACAGGAGGCACATAATGACTACGGACCAATGATTCTCTCAGAGTCTTGCTTCGCTTTGCAGTTATCATGGGTCTTTCTGGCAGTAATCTAGATAAACCTGGATCGTGTAAAAGAATAGGCTAATACTTAGAGATGATATCTGTCATTTTACGCCATCTAGAATGATAATCTAATATATAAAGCTGAATGTGTGTATGTGTGTATGTGTGTATGTATGTCCGGGATTGGCATCTGCACCGTCGCAGCTACAGCCACAAAATTTTGCACAGTCACACGTCTGGAACCCGAGAGCGTCATAGGCTATGTTGTGAGGTGAAATTTTTAACCCCGCGCATTCCAATTCACCAAACAATTTTGCCCCTATCTACATAATGGGGAAAAAAGTGAAAGGAAAAGTGTTGGAGGCGTCGCAGCTACAGCAACAAAATTTTGCACAGTCACACGTCTGGACCCTGAGAGCGTCATAGGCTATGTTGTGAGGTGAAATCTTAACCCTGCTCTTTCCAATTCACCAAACAATTTTGCCCCTATCTACATAATGGGGAAAAAGTGAAAGGAAAAGTGTTGGAGGGGTCGCAGCTACAGCCAAAAAATTTTGCAAAGTGTTGGAGGCAAATTGACAGCTGCCAGATGTGAACAAGGGGTACTTAAAGAATGAGAGCGATGGCGCCAAAGAGTATATACCGGACAGTTGCTAAGGTGGGGCCCCGATATGGGATACTCACCACACACGGGGATATGAACACACACAAAATGCGCCACACACAACCACATGCTTGAACACATATTACCCTCAGCACACATTTCACCACACATACACCAACCTCGCCACATAAAAGTCGAAACACAAAAGTCGCAGCTCAAAACTCGCCATGCGCAAAACTCACCACATGCAAAAACTAGGCTCACGCAAAACTCGCCACAAGTGCAAAACTCACCTCATGGAAAACTCACCACACGCAAAACTTGCACACGCGCAAAAATTGCCACATGCACAAAAGTTGCAACACATGCAAAAGTTGCCTCACACAAAACTTGCACATACTCAAAAGGCACCACACATAAAACTTGCCACGCGCAAAATCTCACCATGTGCAAAACTTGCTGCACACAACTTGCTGCACTAACCTGTCACATGCAACTCGACACACAAAAAGTTGCTACACGCATGTTGCCACACAAAACTCATCTCACAAAAGTCGCTACATGCATGTCGCCACACGCAACTCAACACACACAACTTGACAAACGAAACTCGCCCTAAAACACACAAGTCTGCTATTATCCTTCACAAATAAAAATCTGATTAATAAGCAGACAAACTACAAGAGCAACAAATGTACCATATAGGAAATACGCCAGCTGTCAGTCACATGACCTGTCTATTATGTGTATGTGTGAGCTAATATATATACTGCCAGGAGGGAGGGCTTCCTGTTGGCTGGGGATTTATCAGGCTGCCAATTTAGCTTACAAATACTGAGGTAAAAATACTGAGCAAACAACGTGTGAACGAGGTCTAATACAGGAGGAGATGACACACAGGTATATACTATATACAGGAGGAGATGACACACAGATATATACTATATACAGGGGAGATGACACACAGGTATATACTATACACAGGAGGAGATGACATACAGGTATATACTATATATAGAAGGAGATGACATACAGGTATATACTATATATAGGAGGAGATGACATACAGGTATATACTATATACAGGAGGAGATGACACACAGCAGGTATATACTATATACAGGGGAGATGACACACAGGTATATACTATATAGAGGAGGAGATGACATACAGGTATATACTATATACAGGAGGAGATGACACACAGATATATACTATATACAGGGGAGATGACACACAGGTATATAATATACACAGGAGGAGATGACATACAGGTATATACTATATATAGAAGGAGATGACATACAGGTATATACTATATATAGGAGGAGATGACATACAGGTATATACTATATACAGGGGAGATGACACACAGCAGGTATATACTATATACAGGGGAGATGACATACAGGTATATGCTATATACAGGAGATAACATACAGGTGTATACTATATATAAGGGAGATGACAAACATGTATATACTGAGGTGAAAATGAGAGGTGTGAGGTGAAAATGAAAAGGTGTGAGTGCAAAATGAGAGGAGTGAGGGAAAATAGTGGAGTGATCGGAAAATGACAGATGTGAGGTCGAAATGACAAGTGTTAGGGGGGAATGAGAGGAGTGAGGGAGAAAATGAGAGATGTGAGGGGGAAAATGAAAGATGTGATTGGGAAAATGAGAGACGTGATGGGAAAATAGATGAAGTGAGGTGCTATAACTAACCACAGATATTTACTATGCCCAGGCAACGCCGGGCTCTTCAGCTAGTCTAATATATAAAGCTGAATGTGTGTGTGTGTATGTGTGTGTGTATGTCCGGGATTGGCATCTGCACCGTCGCAGCTACAGCCACAAAATTTTGCACAGTCACACATCTGGACCCCGAGAGCGTCATAGGCTATGTTGTGATGCGAAATTTTAACCCCGCGCATTCCAATTCACCAAACCATTTTGCCCCTATCTACATAATGGGGAAAAAGTGAAAGGAAAAGTGTTGGAGGCGTCGCAGGTACAGCCACAAAATTTTGCACAGTCACACGTCTGGACCCCGAGAGCGTCATAGGCTATGTTGTGATGCGAAATTTTAACCCCGCGCATTCCAATTCACCAAACAATTTTGCCCCTATCTACATAATGGGGAAAAAGTGAAAGGAAAAGTGTTGGAGGCAAATTGACAGCTGCCAGATGTGAACAAGGGGGACTTAAAGAATGAGAGCGATGGCGCCAAACAGTATATACTGTACAGTTGCTAAGGTGGGGCCCCAACATGGGATACTCACCACACACGGGGATATGAACACACACACAAAATGCGCCACACACTACCACGTGCTTGAACACATATACCACCCTCAGCACACATTTCAACACACATACACCAACCTCGCCACATAAAAGTTGAAACACAAAAGTCGCCACTCAAAACTCGCCATGTGCAAAACTCGCCACATGCAAAACTAGGCTCACGTAAAACTCGCCACACGTGCAAAACTCACCTCATGGGAAAACTTGTCACATGCAAAACTTGCACACGCAGAAAAATTGCCACATGCACAAAAGTTGCAACACATGCAAAAGTTGCCTCACACAAAACTTGCACATACTCAAAAAGCACCACTCATAAAACTCGCCATGTGCAAAACTTGCTGCACACAACTTGCTACACTAACCTGTCACATGTAACTCGACACACAAAAAGTTGCTACACGCATGTCGCCACACAAAACTCATCTCACAAAAGTCGCTACATGCATGTCGCCACACGCAAATCAACACAACAATTTGACACACGAAACTCGCCCTAAAACACACACAAGTCTGCTATTATCCTTCACAAATAAAAATCTGATTAATAAGCAGACAAACTACAAGAGCAACAAATGTACCATATAGGAAATACGCCAGCTGTCAGTCACATGACCTGTCTATTATGTGTATGTGTGAGCTAATATATATACTGCCAGGAGGGAGGGCTTCCTGTTGGCTGGGGATTTATCAGGCTGCCAATTTAGCTTACAAATACTGAGGTAAAAATACTGACCAAATAACGTGTGAACGAGGTCTAATACAGGAGGAGATGACACACACATATATACTATATACAGGAGGAGATGACACACAGGTATATACTATGTACAGGAGAAATGACACAGGTATATACTATATAGAGGAGGAGATGACATACAGGTACATACTATATACAGGAGGAGATGACATACAGGTATATACTATATACAGGAGGAGATGACACACAGGTATATACTATATACAGGAGCAGATGACCTACAGGTATATACTATATACAGGAGGACATGACATACAGGTATATGCTATATATAGGAGGAGATGACATACAGGTAAATACTATATACAGGAGGAGATGACACACAGATATAAACTATATACAGGGGAGATGACACAGGTGTATACTATATATAGGAGGAGATGACATACAGGTATATACTATATACAGGGGAGATGACACACAGCAGGTATATACTATATACAGGGGAGATGACATACAGGTATATGCTATATACAGGAGATAACATACAGGTGTATACTATATATAAGGGAGATGACAAACATGTATATACTGAGGCGAAAATGAGAGGTGTGAGGTGAAAATGAAAAGGTGTGAGTGCAAAATGAGAGGAGTGAGGGAAAATAGTGGAGTGATCGGAAAATGACAGATGTGAGGTCGAAATGACAAGTGTTAGGGGGGAATGAGAGGAGTGAGGGAGAAAATGAGAGATGTGAGGGGGAAAATGAAAGATGTGATTGGGAAAATGAGAGACGTGATGGGAAAATAGATGAAGTAAGGTGCTATAACTAACCACAGATATTTACTATGCCCAGGCAACGCCGGGCTCTTCAGCTAGTCTAATATATAAAGCTGAATGTGTGTGTGTATGTGTGTGTGTATGTCCGGGATTGGCATCTGCACCGTCGCAGCTACAGCCACAAAATTTTGCACAGTCACACATCTGGACCCCGAGAGCGTCATAGGCTATGTTGTGATGCGAAATTTTAACCCCGCGCATTCCAATTCACCAAACAATTTTGCCCCTATCTACATAATGGGGAAAAAGTGAAAGGAAAAGTGTTGGAGGCGTCGCAGGTACAGCCACAAAATTTTGCACAGTCACACGTCTGGACCCCGAGAGCGTCATAGGCTATGTTGTGATGCGAAATTTTAACCCCGCGCATTCCAATTCACCAAACAATTTTGCCCCTATCTACATAATGGGGAAAAAGTGAAAGGAAAAGTGTTGGAGGCAAATTGACAGCTGCCAGATGTGAACAAGGGGGACTTAAAGAATGAGAGCGATGGCGCCAAACAGTATATACTGTACAGTTGCTAAGGTGGGGCCCCAACATGGGATACTCACCACACACGGGGATATGAACACACACACAAAATGCGCCACACACTACCACGTGCTTGAACACATATACCACCCTCAGCACACATTTCAACACACATACACCAACCTCGCCACATAAAAGTTGAAACACAAAAGTCGCCACTCAAAACTCGCCATGCGCAAAACTCGCCACATGCAAAACTAGGCTCACGTAAAACTCGCCACACGTGCAAAACTCACCTCATGGGAAAACTTGTCACATGCAAAACTTGCACACGCAGAAAAATTGCCACATGCACAAAAGTTGCAACACATGCAAAAGTTGCCTCACACAAAACTTGCACATACTCAAAAAGCACCACTCATAAAACTCGCCATGTGCAAAACTTGCTGCACACAACTTGCTGCACACAACTTGCTACACTAACCTGTCACATGCAACTCGACACACAAAAAGTTGCTACACGCATGTCGCCACACAAAACTCATCTCACAAAAGTCGCTACATGCATGTCGCCACACGCAAATCAACACAACAATTTGACACACGAAACTCGCCCTAAAACACACACAAGTCTGCTATTATCATTCACAAATAAAAATCTGATTAATAAGCAGACAAACTACAAGAGCAACAAATGTACCATATAGGAAATACGCCAGCTGTCAGTCACATGACCTATCTATTATCTGTATGTGTGAGCTAATATATATACTGCCAGGAGGGAGGGCTTCCTGTTGGCTGGGGATTTATCAGGCTGCCAATTTAGCTTACAAATACTGAGGTAAAAATACTGACCAAATAACGTGTGAACGAGGTCTAATACAGGAGGAGATTACACACACATATATACTATATACAGGAGGAGATGACACACAGGTATATTCTATGTACAGGAGAAATGACACAGGTATATACTATATAGAGGAGGAGATGACATACAGGTACATACTATATACAGGAGGAGATGACATACAGGTATATACTATATACAGGAGGAGATGACACACAGGTATATACTATATACAGGAGCAGATGACCTACAGGTATATACTATATACAGGAGGACATGACATACAGGTATATGCTATATATAGGAGGAGATGACATACAGGTAAATACTATATACAGGAGGAGATGACACACAGATATAAACTATATACAGGGGAGATGACACAGGTGTATACTATATATAGGAGGAGATGACATACAGGTATATACTATATACAGGAGATGACATACAGGTGTATAGTATATATAAGGGAGATGACAAACATGTATATACTGAGGTGAAAATGAGAGGTGTGAGGTGAAAATGAAAAGGTGTGAGTGCAAAATGAGAGGAGTGAGGGAAAATAGTGGAGTGATCGGAAAATGACAGATGTGAGGTCGAAATGACAAGTGTTAGGGGGGAATGAGAGGAGTGAGGGGGAAAATAAGAGGTGTGAGGGGGAAAATGAAAGATGTGATGGGGAAAATGAGAGGCGTGATGGGAAAATAAGAGAAGTGAGGTGCTATAACTAACCACAGATAATAACTATGCCCAGGCAACGCCGGGCTCTTCAGCTAGTTAGTTATAAATCGTATATGTCCATCCGTTTTTTTATCATTCTTGTTTTTATTTACCAACAGGGATTGTCGATCTGGATCTCTGGATCTAATATAAGCCTTATGAACAACATCTCCTCTATATCCACGTTTTATAAATCTATCTTTAAGATCTTTGGCTTGCTCTTCAAAAGTGTCATCTTGACCACAGATTCTTCTAGTTCTCAGAAATTGACCTGTTGGTATTGCACGAATAACATGAGCTGGGTGTGATGACTTGGCATATAACAATGCATTGACACTCGTCTCTTTCTGATAGATGGATGTATGGAGTTGTCCTAGATCTTCAATTACTATTCCAAGGTCCAAGAAATTTATCGAATCCTGCTTGATGGTCCAGGTAAGTTTTATATTGATGGTATTTGAATTTAGATATTGAAGAAAACTTTCCAAATCCGCCCGTGACCCCTGCCAAACAAATAGAACATCATCAGTAAATCTCATCCACAATAGCACTGATCCTGCTATTGTGGAATCCAGGTTCTGAACAAATTCATGGCGTCTCCTGATTTTTATAATTTACAGCTGTGCTCCTGCTATATAATGCCTCTGTACCTTGCCCACATCACTCCCTGAGGAAGCGGAAAGCGAAACGTGCGCTGGAGTGGTGTGTGCGGGGCAGTGGCGTCCTGATACTGGTTGGTATTGTGGTTACTTTTCTGTGGCACTTGGTTTAGATATTTTTGTTTATATGTGGCACAAATTATTTTGGTTCTGGTATAAATTATTGTGGTCTTTGCCGTAAAGTGAGCCTGAACTCAGGTAACCTCTTCAGCGATGCACTGCAGGAGCTATTATCTACTGTCAGTGCATTGTGGGAGGCCCTGTAGAGCAGAGACATCACCCGATGTCACTGTTCTATAGGGGAGAACGTCGTGGGACACTCGTTATTAATTGGACTGCTTCGGAACAGGGAGTATACTGTTGGTTTATTATTTTTTATTTTTTGCAGGTGATCGATGGCTTTGGGGAATTAGGCGTGGTTGTAAGTATGGTCAAATTAAGAATATTAAAATACTTTTTTTCTGGCTGTGTCTTTATTTATCTCTTTCATTACTATAGGATTAGTAATGGATAGGTGTAATATTGACGCCTCTCCATATGCCACCCCTACAGGGCAGTAGGAAGAGAGAGGCTAACTAAGTGCTGCAATATTGGTGCATCTTACAGATGTGGGGGCTGGTATTTGTAGCCGGGGGGGGGGGGGAGGGGCGCAATATCCATGGCATCTCTCTAGGCTATGAATATCAGCCCGCAGCTGTCTGCATAGCCTTTCTGGCTATTAATTATAGGGGGACCTCACGTCATTTTTTGGGGGGGTCCCCTATTTTAATAGCCAGTAAGGGCTTCCCAGACTAGAAACATTAGCCCCCAGCCACTGGCTTTCCCTTTCTGGCTCAGAAAATTGTGCGAGAGCCCACAGCACTTTTTTACCTTTTTTTAAATTAAAGATATTGCGTGCAGATTTTGTGTGTGTCTTTATTTAACTATTTATGTGGTCTTTATTTAACTATTTATGTGCCATTTTACTAGGTTCATTACTAAACATCAGCCTTGGTATTATCTATCTATTATCTATCTATCTATCTACTGTATCTATCTATCTCATCTATATATTATCTATCTATCTATCTATCTATTTATCTATATATTATCTATCTAACGATTATCTATCTCTCTATCTATCTATCTATTATCTATCTATCTATCATCTATCTGTCTGTCTGTCTATCTATGTGTGTAAACATTATTCTACAATGGAGTATGTAAAATAAGAGGTTGGATAAAGAATTGACATCATAATTCTTTTTTTTGTTGTTAAATAATAGATCTTTATTTAGGTTACAAAAACACAGACAAATCCTCATGAAAAAGCGCATGAAAATCCACACAAAAATGCATCAAAACCGCAGCAAAAACAATTTTTACCTGCGTTTTCTGCCAAGAGATGCAGATTGTGTGCAGAGAATTCTGCAGACAAATCTGCAACGTGTGCACATACCCTAAGACAGTAGTGAGAAGATGGTGGAAAATAATATGTCATTAGTTGTAGAATGCTTTATTACAGGGAAGCAGGTGATTTCATTACTAATTACCACCACCATATTTAATACATCATGGAAACATGTCTGAAAGGTAATCTTGTGAAAATTTACTTATAAGCTCTATCTTAGAAAAGCAGCTATGAAAGTGTCACTTTTTGTATGCAAATTACCCCCTAGAAGTCATCTAGGTGGAGCCATATTGCAGAAGAGTTCTGCAGTTTGTTCTCTAACCTCGGCCTAGTGGACTTGATTTCCATCTAAGCAAAAGAGAGAAGCCAGAGCTGCCTATGGTCAGAACGGAATACCCACATGCAGCCCTGCCCTAGGCGCTGTTTAATTGTGCACGTGTGCCTCAGCCTGTCTCATCCTTTGTCTGTGGTACTGGTTAGGCAGTGTGGAGGTTAGACCTGAAATGTCTATGTTTGGACCTGGTCGGCCTTTATCTGCGCTTGCCCCTCTGGCGCCATGGGAGTGTTTCAGAAATGCTTCAGGTAAAGCTTGCATTTAATGTGGTCTTGCTTTTTAGAGGCCATAATGGCACAGCGAATATAAAAAACGTAGAGTAGGACTGCCCCATTATGAGAATGCTGTGACGTGGCGGGGTGGCTCAAAGAATTGATCAATTGTTTGCTAAATGTCTCATTTTGAAATACAGTTAGAAATCAATATGTGCATGTGCACTCTATGTACTGCGTACAGTTAGAAATCAATATGTGCATGTGCACTCTATGTACTGCGTACAGTTAGAAATCAATATGTGCATGTGCACTTCATGTACTGCGTTCTGACCATAAGCAGCGCTGGCTTCTCCCCTCTTGTGCTTTGATTTCCATCTGGTTGTACTCCTGGAGCCTATATACTAAAACAAAATTTGCTGTCAATCAGCTGACCCTGTGCACTATATAAGTTTGGAAGAAAGATGTTTTACAACTCTGATCACTGTGGTTGTTGTATAAAGTTTTCAGTTCATTTTGGAGTGGGCTGGTTCACTGACGGATACAGCAATTACTTCAGGGGCCTTTCTTTTGAGTTTAGGCTTAAAGGGATTGTCAGAAAAATCCAGCTCACAGATGAAGTTCAAGAGCGCATGTCGCTTCAAGGGTATGTGCACAAGCTGCAAATTTCCTGCGGGTCGGCGCAGAAACGCTGCAGATCCGAAAGTGATTTACAGTACAGTGTAAATCAATGGGGAAAAAAAATGCTGTGCTAATGGTGCGGAAAAATCCGCACGGAAAACGCAGCAGATTCAAAAAAGGAGCATGTCAATTCTTTTTGGGGATCTGCTGCGTTTCTGCACCCATTCCATAATAGAAATCCACAGGGGTAAAAAAAAGGAAGAAATCCTCACAAAATCTGCAAAAATAAACATACAAAAAACGCAAAAAAAGCGCAGATTCTGACCTGCGTTTTCTGCCAAGAAATGCAGAATCTGCACAGAAAATTCCACAGTCAAATTCGCAATGTGTGCATAGCCCAAAGGATGCCTATACTCTCTTTTTTGTGAACACACAATTTTAATCTTTGCTTCATGTACCATGGAATATAAAATGCACTTTTTTGGACTTCACCTGTGAGCTGGAATTTTCTGCTTTCTTGATTAGATGTTGCACCCTGCCCAGGTGCTATCAGTGCTACAGAATAGTGGAATTGCAGGTGGTGAGCTGTATTTTCTTCTGTGTTTCTATGCTCAAGGGGTTGTCCACTAATTCTCAATCCCTATGTTTGCACTCAGTAAAATAATAACACTTATGGCTCATACCCACATGCGAGAAACTCGGATGAGTCTCACACATCAATAACCGGCACTGCACCCGGCACCGGAGCCTGCGGCTGCATGTATTGCTATGCTGCCACACGCTCCGTTCTGAGTGTCGAGTATTGACGTGTGAGACTCATCCGAGTTTCTTGCATGTGAGTATAAGCCCTCATACTCACTTCTGGGACTGGCGTTATCCCAACGGTGCCGACACTTGCTCACCTTGGGATTGCTTAGCATTGTTATGTCATGCCATCCCTAGGACCAATCAGTGCTGGCTTCACTCTCCTTGCCTTCATATGTATTACATACATCCGAAGATGAGGGAAGAGAGGGAGTAGCAGCTTTCATTTCCTCTGGATGTATGTGATTTGTCTGAAGGCAGGAAGAGTGAGTCAGTGTTGATTGGCAACAGGGATTGCATGACATAACAATGCTAAGCAGACCTGAGGTGAGCCAGTGCGGCAATTCTGGTACGACGACGGCTCTGGAGGTGAGTATAGGTGTTATTATTTTACTGGGGGCAAACATAGGAATTGAGAAGGGGTTGTCCCAGTAGCGGACACCCTGTTTAAAGGCAAAAAGTTGGATTGATGCAGTAGTAAAAAACAAATAATCCCCTCCTGTTTTGTCTTCTCATCATTTAAAGGGAATCTGTCAACTAATTTTGGCCCTATAAACTGCGGCCACTGCCATCAGGGGCTTATCTACAGCATTCTGTAATGCTGTAGATAAGCCCCAGATGTAACCTGAAAGATAAGAAAAACAAGTTAGATTATACTCACCCAGGGGCGGTCCCGGTGCGGTCCGGTCCGATGGGTGTCGCAGGTCCGGGTCCCGCACCTCCCATCTTCATACGATGTCGTCCTCTTCTTTGCTACCTGTCGTGGCTACTGCGCAGGTGTACTTTTTCTGCCCTGTTCAAGGCAGAGCAAAGTACTGCAGTGTGCAGGTGCCTGGAAAGGTCAGAGAGGCCCATGCCTGCGCACTGCAGTACTTTGCGCTGCCCTCAACAGGGCAGATAAAGTACACCTGCGCAGGAGCCGTGACAGGAAGCAAAGAAGAGGACGACATCGTATGAAGATGGGAGGGACCTGCGACGCCCATCGGACCGGACCGCACTGGAACCGCCCCTGGATGAGTATAATCTAACTTGTTTTTCTCATCTTTCAGGTTACATCAGGGACTTATTTACAGCATTACTGAATGCTGTAGATAAGCCCCTGATGGCGGTGGCTTATCTACAGGTGGTAGTTTATAGGGCCAAAATTAGGTGACAGATTCCTTTTAATATTATTGCTGGGTTACTTATGTTTCTTTTCTTAAAGCTATTTTATATGTCTAGACTTTTCATTATTTATTTTTAATTTGCAGGTAGCTTGGCCTCCATTACTTGTGTATCTGCATCTTCTTGCTTTATTAGTGTACATTTTCCTGAATAGCCAATAAAAGTTAATACACAGTAATATCAAAATTTTCAAGTGCTCTTCACTGTCAAATGCTGTTTGGCTTAAAAAAGGAGTTAATTGTCATTTGCATGCTGATTTGCATGGTAAATTAGATTGCTGTCTACTTGTTGAATCTCATTGTAATAATCTGACATAAGATGACAGTTTAACAGATGAACTCTGAGCGGAGGATTCAAGAAGGATCAACCACTTTAAACAGAATTAGACGAAAGAGGATTTATACACAAGCTTTATAGAGTTATCTATTTCTAATTTTATCTCATTCATTGTCTTGACATGGCCAATGACGACAGAGATAATCTAAATTATATTTATCCTACTCAAGCACATGGGAAGTATTACATTTTCACTATTTAACATAAGTGGAAGGATGGTAAATGCTCATCCCGAGAGACAAAACTGAATAATGCACCGAAATAAATATATTTATCTTGGGATTTATATATCAGGACATGATGTCTCTATTTCAAGCCTTCTGATTATTACACATATTTATACCAAATGCATCAAATACTTTACAAGAACATTGTGACAACACAGCATTTTATCTTAATTAACAAGGTGTCTATTTTCAGCAAGCCAGGTGAAATAGACGGTTATCTATATGTTGACTTTTGAATGTATGCGTTTCTGAAATGTTGACTCTTCCTGAAGTTTAAATTGATATTTCTAAATGGATGAATGGCTAATGTTTTGCATCTTATATCAGCTCCTACAACTTATTGACTGCTATCTTTGTAATACAGTGATACAGGGTCATTGAACAATGATGTTTGCTGATATGTTGATTACAATTTGCCCAGGCCTGCTAGTTTGCTGACTTGCAAAACAGAGGAGGAAAAACTATGCAAATAGATGTAATCAAACAATGCAAGTTGATCTCTTCACTATTCTTTCCCTTTAACTGTGAATGATGGCTTGAATGACAACAGCTATGTGAGTTATACAAGTCTAATATATACAATCATACCTCTGCCAAGACATCCAAATATCCAAAGAACCAGAAACTCTTTACAAGACAGCAGCCAGGACATCATGACTCCATCACGAGGGACACAGATTTCACACTTTACAGGATATCAGCTTAGAGGACCAGGCCTTGGCTGGAAGAATACAGATTTGCTCCATTGACCATCACTGAACCATGTATACGTTTGGGGTAGTCAGGATTTGGTCCCACTGGTCACCTGAGCCCCATGAATATGTTTGTACAAGCCAGAAATGAGACCCACTGGACACCTGGCTCCATGGAGATGTGCGGAGAAGCGAGATTCTGAACCTCCTGGGGTCTTGTACCTCAATTGACTGTCATCTTCCTAAGCTTAATAATAATAATAATTTTATTTCTATATTGCCGACATATTCCGCAGCACTTTACATTTTAGAGCTTGTCATTACCTCCTCTCTGTGTGCGTGCCACAGGTGGGGTACTAGGCCCTGGAAGCTCTGAAGTAACAGCTGCTCTTATCCCAGTGACTCAACAACAAAAACTCCCATGAGTGTAATATCCGTGGGAATATGAAGAGATCCAATACAAATGTTAAAAACAAACTTTATTAAATATCAATTAAAATACTGTATAAAAAGCAAAATACCATCAAGGGGCACAAAGCAGGAAAAGGGGGATATTGCACAAAATTAAGTGTAAATAATCAACTATATGGAATTCATGTGCCAGAAGCCCAATTTATGTAACACAAAAATTGTTCAAGTATATGGGACCACACATAAATACATATCTCAATATAGTTAGCTCTTATTAATCCAAATAATCACTAATATAAAACTGCATATAGACTATATCCCCATGAAGTTTCCCCTTTTAAATGGATACTGGTAAATCAGGGAGGCGTAAGACAGTACCCAAAATTCATACCACCCAAAATCAGATGCAATAGTAGTGCAATAATAGCTGTAAAGGAGATGGTCTGTTATGCCCATCAGTCATAAGATGATCCGGAGGGGATATAATAGAGCGGTTCGTACGCCCAGGAATGAGTTGCTGTATATTCATTCATATGTTCATGGGAAAAGTACCAGTTCTGGTGACTGAAATGTCTATGATGGACCCTTGTACATATAGGACGAGTTAATGTGTAACACAGAGTGTGTTATATAGAACAATCTATTACCTCGTTTTGGTATAAAAGTACTTTGTAGCATTGTGTTGATAATGCTTCTACACTGTATCTTTTGTGTATTTTTTCTGTAGAAAATTGTAATTGATAGGAGACACCTAAATGGGTTCTCAGAGGATAAAAAAATAAGTAAAGGAAATGTCTTTATAAATAAATTTGTGAATATATGCAATTAGCAAATCACCATCATTTTATTTAGGGAGTAATCACTATAGAATTAAAATGGCCGCTGCCTTGTTTTACGAAGAGAAGCCTGTCCTAGAATGTTAGGCCATGTGCCTGTGAGAACGACTTTGGCACTATGAATGCACAATCTCCTTCACATAATAGTACATCAAGGTGTGCCAATTACTTTAGGCTTGCGTAGCTGATCTATGGAGGGCACCACACCATAACACAGGGATACGCCTGTGGTCAACACAACATATATGGGAGAAAGACAGAAGAGAAAGTTGTTTACCAGGGATCACCTTTAAACAATTTAAATATTTTATTGATATTAAAGTACATAACAGACCAAACTTATAAAAACATTTAAAAAGTCAATGACATGACAAAATCACAGCACATATGGCTTGTAATGAAGCCAACAAGGTCCCTACCCACAGATGTCAAAATATCAAAGTACATACACGGCCAAAGAACAGCATGCAAAGAGTGTGAGCATAAATGACTGAAATATCCTGTAAACCAGATAGTATGGTAGGGAATAGAAAGTTTGTGTTCCTATAATAAAGCAAAGAGAACACAGAACACTCAAAAAGAAAAAACAATCAAGAACATATGCATGTAACAATATAAGAATAGAAATAAGGCCTGATAATAATACAAATACCAGAGTTCAAAAAACTGGTATAAGAAAATATAATGGGGGCTATAAATATGAAGGAAAACCCAGAGTCCCTGATGAAGCTACCTTGCGTTGGCGACACGCGTCGGGCATCTCCACAGGCTCTCCTACCACATGATCGCCTAAGTATCGCTATACCGGGTTTTCTTTGATGTTCCATGGGTATGCTCTTTTAGATATGCCCACTCATTTTTTTGTGGGCCATGACTCCATGGAGACTTTTGGAGACTCTAGGTTTTACAATGAGTTGGGGGAGATACAAAGTACAGGTGTGTATTTACAATGATGTATTTAAAATGATGGTCCAGCCATCTTCAGGGATACGTAACATATGAAAAGGAAAGAAGGGAAGACCCTTAGGCTGCCGTCACAGTATTTGGTCAGTATTTTACATCAGTATTTGTAAGCCAAAACCAGGAGTGGAACAATTAGAGGAAAAGTATAATAGAAACATATGCACCACTTCTGTATTTATCACCCACTCCTGGTTTTGGCTTACAAATACTGATGTAAAATACTGACCAAATACTGCTAGTGTGACGGCAGCCTTATAAGCATTTTTGACCATTTTTTAAAGTGTTTTCTGTAGTGAATATCGGCACATACCTTAATTGTATAGATTATGTCCTCTGAGGACTCCTGTCTGCACTCTTAGGCTATGTGTGCACGTTGAATGTTTGCTTGCAGAAATTTCTGGAAGGTTTCTGCATCTCATGGCAGGAAAAACGATGTGTCAAAAACGCGCAATTTTGCCTCGATTTGGTGCATTTTTGGTGCACTTTTCGTATGTGTTTTTTGTATGCGTTTTTGAATACGTTCTCGTGCAGCAAAGAAGGCTTTTTGAGCTAAATAAAGATATTTAAAAAAATAGATTTGTGATGTAATTTCTTGGCTCAACACCACCTTTTTCATGCTGATGCAATGTGGAATCAGGGTAATGAGATTAGGGCAGCAGCTGTCATTGACACATAGCTTTAGGCTATGTGCACACAATGCAGATTTTGCTGTGTTTCCGCAGCTGCGGGTCCGAAGCAGTTTCCCATGAGTTTACATTACAATGTAAACCTATGGGAAACCGAAAACACTGTGCCCATGCTGCAGAAAAGAAGTGCGGAAACGCAGCGGTTTACATTCCGCAGCATGTCACTTCTTTCTGCGGATTCCGCAGTGGTTTTACACCTGCTCCAATAGAAAACAGCAGGTGTAATACCGCAGTGAAACCCACACACAAAACGCGGTAAATCCATGATAAATCTGCAGCAAAAACGCAGCGTTTTTGCCCTGCAGATTTATCAAATCCGCTGTGGAAAAATCTGCAGAGGACCATTCTACAAGTGCACATAGCCTTAGGCTTAGTAATGAAAAGGTGGCAGCCCGACACCCTTGTTACGAAGTCAGTAAGTAAACACAAACAAACACACACAAACCTACACACACATTGTCACCAGCCTATGTAGGAGCGTTAAAAGAACGAACGTACATAGGCTGTAGCCAAACCGCAACTGTTAAAGGGAACCTGTCACCCCGTTTTTTCAGATTGAGATATAAATACTGTTAAATAGGGCCTGTGCTGTGCGTTACTATAGTGTATGTAGTGTACCCTGATTCCCCATGTATGCTGAGAAATACATTACCAAAGTCGCCGTTTTCGCCTGTCAATCAGGCTGGTCAGGTCATCGGTGGGGGCACCCATCTTCCTGGGGCCGCGCGTGCGCAGATGGAGTGCTCTGCTGCACGGGGCTTCAGCAAAATGGCCGCGGGATGCCGCGCGTGCACAGAAGAGATCGCGGCGGCCATTTTCCCAAAGCCGAGATGCAAACTCGGCTTTGGGAAGATGGCCGCCCCCACCGATGAAAGGGATGACAGCGCAGATCGCGCGCTGTGTCTTCACGTGCGCGCAGGGAATTCGGAACTTGGACATGCGCACACCACTACGCCACCAACAGAAAGCTGGGGAAGAAAAGAGCGCTGTGAACACTCCCACCCGACCTGACCAGCCTGATTGACAGGCGAAAACGGCGACTTTGGTAATGTATTTCTCAGAATACATGGGGAATCAGGGTACACTACATACACTATAGTAACGCACAGCACAGGCCCTATTTAACAGTATTTATATCTCAATCTGAAAAAACGGGGTGACAGGTTCCCTTTAATTTTGAAGAAAAAAAAGAAAAAAAAAAGCCAGCAGAGGGAAAGCCGACGGCTGGGGGCCAATGTTTATATCCTGGGTGGGGTAATACCCGTGGAGCTTCCCAGGCTATTAATATCAGCTCACAGCTGTATGCTTAGCCTTTACTGGCTATTAAAATGGGAGACACCCCCCAAAAATGTCATGGGGTACCTCTATAATTAATATCCAGCAAAGGCTATGCAGACAGCTGCGGGCTGATATTAATAGGCTAGGAAGGGGCCATGGATATTGGCCCCTCCCAGACTAAAAGCATCAGCTTTCTGCCACCCCAGAAATCTGGTGCTTAGCTTCGGTCTTCCCACTTGCCCTGTGGCGGTGGCAAGTAGGGTTCATATTTGTGGGGTTGATGTCACCATTGTATTGTCAGGTGACGTCAAGCCCACGGGTTAGTATTGGAGAGGCATCTATAGGACACTTATTCATTAGTAATCCCACAGTGATATTGTATAAAAACACAGACACCCAGAATAAAGTCCTTTATTTGAAATAATGACACAGATTCCTTTAATAATTTTAATTAAACCATACTTAATGAACGCCTAATCCACTGACGCCAACGTCTCCTGCAGCAAAAATAAAATAAAAAAACAAAAATATTCCTCACCTATCTGCAGAGAAGATAATTCATAATGTCTCACAATAATCCTGATCACTTTGAGAGCAGTCACATCAGTGATGTGACTGCCTTCAAAGACAGCTAGCGATATACTGACAGGAGGTAATCGCTCCCGCAGTGTATCACTGAGCTGCCATGAGAGAGTTCCCTGGAGTTCATCAACTAATTAGCTCCCTGCGGTCTCCCTTACGGCACCACTGCTGTGTGGAAAAATTCTCACGCAGCGGTGCCGTAAGTGATGAACTCCGGTGAACTCACACGGCAGCTCAGTGATAGACTGCGGGAGTGAATACCTCATCTCCGGCAGCCGGTTAGAGCAGTCACATCTCCCGATGTGATTGTTCTACATGTGAGGTCGCCGTGAGACAATCTGGATTATGTGGACTACAGCGGACAGGGAGTATATGGTGGTTTATTATTTTTCATTATTTCTAGGAGGCAAGGACATCGGGGATTGGGTGTTAAGGTGAGTATAATTTTTTTTTAATTTTTATGTGATTATTTTTGTAATTTTCCTTTTTTTTTTTTTTTTTTAACTGTGAGCACAGATGCCGGTAGATGATACTACTTCTCCCATCAGTGGCACGATGGGAGCAGTAGACTCATCGGCCCACACCAGCTTTTTACCGCAGGTCACCGCTGCGGGTCACAGTCAGCTGCGGGATCACAATGACATCGGACAGCATTATCCTGCAGCGATATGACAAACAGTATCGGCAGTAGCATAGCCACGGGTCGCAGTCACAGCTGCGGGGTTACGCTGACATCTGACAGCATGATCCGGCAGCGTTCTGACCGACGGTTTTACCTGCGGTATCATTACCATCGATAAGAACCACCGCGCCGGTGTTTCCCATGCTGTCACACAGATGACAGTGTGGGAAATACCATAGAAAGCTAGCAAAAGCTCAGCAAATCTGCAAACATTTTTTTACCTGCATTTTTGCTGCGGATTTGACTGACTCAATTGAAGTCAATGGGTGCAGAAACGCTGCAGAAACGCTAAAAAAAATCGACATGCTGCAGAAAAAGCGCACTGCAAATACAGACGGAAATTTACTGATCATGGGCAAAACACTTCAGAATTGTCATTGAATTACACATCAAAAACGCATCGTGTCAACATAGCCTTATTTTGCAGCACAGGTCATTTAGGGGTTTAATTTTGTTCTAAGCTCCAAAGATTGTTCCTTTTTTACCCTATGAAAGAAGTTATTTGTAAGGTGTAACCAGAGGTGTGCTTCTCCTTTTGTCCTTCATATTTTCAGGACTGGTATCATATTCTAGCCTTCTCTCTGGAGCATGAACTGCAAGTATTGTTAAGGCGTGCCCAACTTTTCCACAGTTAATTACAAGGGTTTTGCACACTCAGGATTGGGTTTCACAGGTTTGTTGATGCAATAACACTAAAATGCAGCTAATTTCTGCAGTGTTATTCCTGTTGGCATGCCCTGCACGAATCTGAGAAAGTGATAATCCTAGAAAATGTATAGCGGTATAGTCTGTCATGTTTCCATCGTGTCCAGAGAAGCTAATAAACTGTTCAGCTGCTGGAATTCGGTCTCTTGTTATCAATATATTTTACACTTCGTCTCTCCCAAAACGTGTGTATTGACAAGATAACAAAGAGACCATGACAACGGCAAAAAAAACCTTGTCTATAACACAATGCCATGCAATTCTCTGAAGTTTATTTTTAAAACATTTGTGTGTTTCCAAATATTGCTCTGTACTTTTTTCACTGCTTAATACATAGTGATTAAATTGTGTAAAGTATGTTATATGATGTGGAGTACAATTAAACAATTCTGTAATTGTGTATATATTAAGAAAATAAGCTGCAAAGAACTTTAAGAGAGATCGAATCACAAAAAGTCAGGGAGATTAAAAGTGTTAAAAAGTGATGGGTTTCCCCCAAGGGTCATTCCCATCATAATTTATTGTTGTCATTCTAATATTGTTTTGCATGTCCAGTAGGCAACAACATTTCAAAAGTTGTCTGGTTCAGAAATCAAATTACGGTAGACATTTCTTAATGATTTTGATGTGCTGAATTCAAATATGACAAGGAAAACTGTTATTTGGCTCTAGTTTCCATGAAATTGAAGAGTTTATGTTTATACTGTTATGTAAATTAATAAATAATTATAACACGTAGTTATTACTTCTACAAATATAAAACTGCACATGTATTGTCAAACAAATTTTATTAGATGTATTTAGAGGAAACTCAAGTGTATTTAAATCTATTATATAATTAATTAATTCACATGTCTAAGCACTTTGAACAATTTTAATTTTAACTATTAATATTTATTATTGCACAATACAAAATATGTCCTTAGTCACTGGACACTCGGGTTCCTTTTTACTTGTCTCTTGTATTCAAGCAATCGAATATTTCTGGTTATTGTCCAACAGTAGTCTGCAAGCATTGAAGGGTTCCAAATAATTACTCTGATATCTTTTTTCCATAGTCGCAATTTCCTGGTGAAATTGCTCACCTTGCTCGTCACTCAATGCTCCGCAGTTTGGTGCAAAGAAGTCTAGATGCGAATGCAAGAGATGAATCTTTAATGACATGTTGCAGCCAAGATTATGATACGCCTAAATAAGATTTTCCACCAGCTCTTTATAGTTGTCTGACTTGATGTTTCCAAGGAAATTTGTTACCACTAACTGGAATGCTACCCATGCAGCCTTTTCCTTGCCACGCAGTAAACGGTGAAACTCCTCATCTTGCAGAAGCACACAAATCTGAGGACCAATGGAGACTCCTTCCTTTATCTTTGCTTCACTCAACCTTGGAAATTTACAAATGAGATACTTGAATGCTTCTGCATTTTTGGCCATTGCCTTTATGAAGTTCTTCATGAGACCCAACTTAATATGCAATGGAAGTAATAGAATTTTCTGTGGTTCGACAAGTCGAATGGATGAAGAACATTTTTTCTTGTAGTGTTCTTGTCATGCTCGCTGTCCCATTCACATAGGAAGCAACAGTACTTTGTGAATTGTTCTGAATGAGCTACTGGGCGTATTGCAGATGGAATATTTGGGTACTGTATAGTCCACTTCTTTTTTTAGAAATTCCTTTTCCAATTGGAGGCACCATGCAGAAGTAACAATTGGTAGTATGGTCAGTTGGCTCTCTCCATACCATTGGCACTGCAAAAGGCATTGATTGTCTTTTCCCATTCAACCACTGTGTGAGGTGTGATGAACATCGATTACAGAATGTATGTGGAGCCCAACTCTTGTCCTGTTCTCCTATTTTGCAGCCAAAATACAGGTCGACCGCTGAAATTGCTGTGTGACTGATAGAAGGAGAACATGCGCCTTTTAAAGAGTTGTGTGATGCAAGTCTAATTAGGATTGCATCATCTTTCTTTCTTTGGCATCTATCATTGGTCATTTAGAGATGATGAAATACTGATGACTCAATTCATTAGTCATTTGGAGATGATGCAAATATTAATGAAGCAATCCATTAGTCAGTTGGATGGTGCAAAACTGATGACGCAAGTCTGATGATGTATTCCTCGCCTAGCGTTGTATCAAAGGCTGTGAGGAATATCGACGCACTCGTGCATCATAAAAACTAGAGCCAATTTCAAAATTTAAGCCTCATTTTCTTCTTCAGCACCCAAAAATTAGTTAAGTTGAACTGTTTTCATGTCTGAACCAATTTTGCTGTTGACTATATATATATATATATATATATATATATATATATATATATATACACACTGCTCAAAAAAATAATGGGGAACACTAAAATCCCACATCCTAGATATCACTGAATGAAATATTCCAATTGTAGATCTTTATTCATTAAATTGTGGAATGTGTTGAGAACAATAAAACCTAAAAATTATCAACGTAAATCACAACTAATATCCGTCAGAGGTCTGGTGTTGGAATGATGCGGCACGGTGGCGCAGTGGTTAGCACAGCAGCCTTGCAGCACTGGAGTCCTGGGTTCAAACCCCGCCAAGGACAACATCTGCAAAGAGTTTGTATGTTCTCTCCGTGTTTGCGTGGGTTTCCTCTGGGCACTCTGGTTTCCTCCCACATTCCAAAGACGTACTGATAGGGACAGTGATGATAATGTGTGCAAACTGTAAAGTGCTGCGGAATATGTTAGCGCTATATAAAAATAAAGATTATTATTATAGTGGAAATGCCTCAAGACAAGGAAATGATGCTCAGTAGTGTGTGTGGCCTCCACGTGCCTGTATGACCTCCCTACAACACCTGGGCATGCTTTTGATGAGGCAGCGCATAGTCTCCTGAGGGATCTCATCCCAGACCTGGACTAAAGCATCTGCCAACTCCTGGACAGTCTGTGGTGCAATGTGACGTTGGTAGATGGTGCGAGACATGATGTCCCAGATGTGTTCAATCAGATTCAGGTCTTGGGAACGGGCAGGCCAGTCCATAGCTTCAATGGCTTCATCTTGCAGGAACTGCTGACACACTCCAGCCACATGAGGTCTGGCATTTTCCTGCATTAGGAGGAACGCAGGGCCAACTACACAAACATATGGTCTCACAAAGGGTCTGAGGATCTCATCTTGGTACCTAATGGCAGTCAGGCTACCTCTGGCGAGCACATGGAGGGGTGTGCGGCCCTCCAAAGAAATGCCACCCCACACCATTACTAACCCGCTGCCAAACCGATCATGCTGAAGGATGTTGCAGGCACCAGATCACTCTCCACGGCATCTCCAGACTCTGTCATGTCTGTCACATGTGCTCCATGTGAACCTGCTTTCATCTGTGAAGAGCACAGGGTGCCAGTGGTGAATTTGCCAATCGTGGTGTTCTGTGGCAAATGCCACAGTGGACAGTTTGATTTCACAGAAGTTTGATTTACTTTGAGTTATATTCTGTTGTTTAAGTGTTCCCATTATTTTTTTGAGCCGTGTATAGAATATGTACACACAGGGTTGGCCATGTATATGGCTACACATAAATAAAATGGGAATGGTTGGTTATATCAACTTCTTGTTTATGGCACATTAGTAGACGGGAGGGCCATTTTGAAGTCGGCCATTTTGAATCCAACTTTATTTTTTCCAATGGGAAGCGGGTCATATGACACATCAAACTTATTGAGAATTTCACAAGAAAAACAATGGTGTGCTTGGTTTTGACGTAACTTTATTTTTTCATTAGTTATTTACATGTTTCTCTTTGTTTGCAGCCATTGATGATTTATATTGAAATGATGTTCTTTCCTCTTCTGGATTATGACCCCAACAGTGCTCACTGGAACCTTCAGTAGATTAGAAATTTTTCTGTAACCAATGCAATCAGTATGTTTTGCAACAATAAGGTTACAAAGGTCTGGAGACAACTTACTGGTTTTACCCATCATGAGATGTTTCTTGTGTGGCACCTTGGTAATGAAACACCTATTTATAGGCCATCAGTTGAACCAGCTGATATTATTTTTCATCAATTGTCAGCATTGCTTTCTAATTACTGATAGATTTAAGCTTGTGTCATTACTTTCCATGACTTTTTGCATCTCTCTTTATTCATGTGTTTAATAATTTTTTTTCTGTGGTATTTCTCATTGTTACACATAACTTAATTTATGGACAGCTATGATTTGATTTCTTTACTTCTGTGGATTGGATGGATTATTACCGACATCTATTATTATTATTATTATTATTATAGCGCCATTTATTCCATGGCGCTTTACAAGTGAGGAGGCTATACATAATAAAAACAGGTACAATAATCTTGAACAATACAAGTCACAACTGGTACAGGAGGAGAGAGGACCCTGCCCGCAAGGGCTCACAATCTACAAGGGATGGGTGAGGATACAGTAGGTGAGGATAGAGCTGGTCGTGCAGTGGTTTGGTCGTTCGGTGATTACTGCAGGTTATAGGCTTGTCGGAAGAGGTGGGTCTTCAGGCTCTTTTTGAAGGTTTCGATGGTAGGTGAGAGTCTGATAAGTTGTGGTAGAGAGTTCCAGAGTAGGGGTGATGCGCGAGAGAAATCTTGTATGCGATTGTGGGAAGAGGATATAAGAGGGGAGTAGAGAAGGAGATCTTGTGAGGATCGGAGGTTGCGTGCAGGAAAGTACCGGGAGACGAGGTCACAGATGTATGGAGGAGACAGGTTGTGGATGGCTTTGTATGTCATGGTTAGGCTTTTGTACGGGAGTCTCTGGGTAATGGGGAGCCAGTGAAGGGATTGACAGAGGGGAGAGGCCGGGGACAGGTGGATTAGTCAGGCAGCTGAGTTTAGAATAAATTGGAGGGGTGCGAGAGTGTTCGAGGGGAGGCCGCAGAGCAGGAGGTTACAGTAGTCGATATATGGTGAGAATTTCACGTCAATAGCACCTTTAGAAATTGAATACATGTGCAATACTTATTTCACCCACTGTATATCTTGCAATTTTAAAAAGAGTATTTAGGCTGAATGGCGGCAGGTGTAACTTGCCATTTGATGTTCACACCATTGATTTTTCTCTCAGTTTCCCCAGAACATCTGTATGGATAGGAAGCTATATTTTTTTAAATCTTAGGAAAATAGATGTTTTTAGTGTGTAAAACAGCAAAGCATAAAAAAATCAATATAAATCTGGTATCGCTTTAATCGTACCGACCCGACAAACAAATCAGTCTTATTGCTTTTACCACTTGATGAACGGTGCTATAAAAAAAAACTGAACTGATGGTTTTTGTTCATTCTGTGTTTGAAAAATCAGAATAAAAAGTGAGAAAAAATATTATGTCTCTGCGCTGAGTGCTTACTTTGGGGTTTCCGTGTAAATTTCCCCAAACCATGATTCAGACAAAACCCCTGACAGAGCCACTCACTTGTGAGACAGATGGATTCACTTTGGACTGGTCTGTGTTCCGGTGGTGTTCCATCATTTCAGGTGTCTTTTTAGAGAACTAGCGTGGATGACCACAGATCTGTGCATGCCTAAAAAGATGGAGCAGACACGAAATGGAGTACGAAATGTCTCTGTCGGCCTCATGGTGGGTAGTTCCATTGAGGGTGTAGTCTGAATCGCATTTTTGTGGGATTTACACGTAAACCTCAACATAAGTGCTCAGAGTAGAACACAAGAATGTGATACAGCCTTTTACTGGAAGTGATCAAAAAATATTTTGTAACACAAAATGTTAACAAAAAAACACTAATTTATCACGCACAAAACCAGCCACCACTCAGGTTTGTCATCTGTCACTGGAACCATAGGGGCTCCCATATTACTGGTAGAACAAAGTCTTTGGAAAAGCTGCATGGCTCCCGCCCCTTCATATAACATTCTGGTCTCCCAAATCCAAATGCCCCCCTCCTGAACCCCACTTTGCCTAAACCACAGTAAGTGGCCACATGTTTGGCATTATTGTAGTGGGGTAAGAGCACTTAATTTACATGGTGTGTGTCATATTTCCACTTCTCAATTTTATAAAATACTGTGATGCACCTATGGATTCAAAATACTAACTACACCCTTGGATAAATTCCTTTAGGGGTCTATTTTCCAAAATAGGGTCACTTTTGGGGATTTCTGTTTTTTTTCACGTCAGGGGCTCTTCAAATGTGACATAGCATTCACAATCTATCACAGGCAAATAGCACTCTTTCCTTTCCTAGCCCTCCCATGTGCCTAAGCGGAAGTTTTCTTCTATTATCCATTGTGAAATTAGAAAACAACAATTTCTTGAAAAATAATGAAAATTTCCAATATGTTATGAAATTCTGTGTAGTACCTGTGGGTTAAAAATACTCACTATATCCCTGTAAAAAATCCTTGAGGGGTGTAAATTTCAAAATGGGGTCACTTTTGTTTTTTTTGTTTTTTCACTGTTTAGGCACATCAGGGGTTCTCCAAACATGACATGACACCCGTAGACCATTCCATCACTGGACAGACACTGGTAAGATTAAAAAAATTTGGCCTGGTCATAAACCCCTTTCTGACATATGACGTACTATCCCATCGAGGTGGGGTGGGCCCGTATGACCACCGACGGGATAGTAGGTCATACGTGATCGCGGCCGGGTGTCAGCTGACTATCGCAGCTGACATTCGGCCCTATGTGCCAGGAGCGGTCACGGACCGCCCCCGGCACATTAACCCCCGGCACACCACGATCAAACATGATCGCGGTGTGCTGGCGGTATAGGGAAGCATCGCGCAGGCAGGGGGCACCCTGCGGGCTTCCCTGAGACCCCCGGAGCAACGCAATGTGATGCGAGGGTCTCTTACCTCCTCCTCCCTGCAGCAGGCCCAGATCCAAGATGGCCATGGCATCCGGGTCCTGCAGGGAAGTGGCTTCACTGCGCCTGCTGAGAGCAGGCACCGGGAAGCCAGGAGAAGTGCACGTCAGATTGCCGATCTGACACAGTGCACAGCAAAGTGTCAGATCAGCGATCTTACACTATAACATGGTGCCCCCCGGGGCAATGTTGTAATGTAAAAAAAAAAAATTCACATGTGTAAAAAAAATTCCAAAAAAAGAAAAATATTCTTCCTATAAATACATTTCTTTATCTAAATAAAAAAAACAATAAAAGTGCACATATTTAGTATCGCCGCGTCCGTAACGACCCCACCTATAAAACTATATCACTAGTTAACCCCTTCAGTGAACACACTTTAAAAAAAAAAAAAAACGAGACAAATAACAATGCTGAAATAACACGCGATCAAAAAGACTGATATAAATAACCATGGAACCGCTGAAAACATCATCTTGTCCCGCAAAAAACGAGTCACAAAACAGCATCATCAGCGAAAAAATAAAAAAGTTATAGTCCTCAGAATAAAGCGATGCAAAAATAATTATTTTTTCTATAAAATAGTTTTTATCATATAAAAGCGCTGTAATTGTACTGACCAGAAGAATAAAACTGCTTTATCAATTTTAACAAACGCGGAATGGTATAAACGCCTCCCCCAAAGGAAATTCATGAATAGCTGGTTTTTGGTCATTCTGCCTCACAAAAATCGGAATAAAAAGCGATCAAAAAACGTAATGTGCCCGAAAATGTTACCAATAAAAACGTCAACTTGTCCCGCAAAAAACAAGACCTCACATTACTCTGTGGACCCAAATATGGAAAAATTATAGCTCTCAAAATGTGGTAACGCAAAAAAATATTTTTTGCAATAAAAAGCGTCTTTCAGTGTGTGACGGCTGCCAATCATGAAAATCTGCTAAAAAACCCGCTATAAATAGTAAATCAAACCCCCCCTTCATCACCCCCTTAGGGAAAAATTAAAAAATTAAAAAAATGTATTTATTTCCATTTTCCCATTAGGGTTCGGGCTAGGGTTAAGGTTACAGTTAGGGTTGGGGCTAAAGTTAGGGTCAGGGTTGGGGCTAAAGTTAGGGTTAGGGTTGGGGCTACATTTATGGTTGGGAATTGGGTTGGGATTAGGGTTAGGGGTGTGTCAGGGTTAGAGGTGTTGTTAGGGTTACCATTGGGATTAGGGTTAGGGGTGTGTTTGGATTAGGCTTTCAGTTATAATTGGGGGGTTTCCACTGTTTAGGCACATCAGGGGCTCTCCAAACACGACATGGCGTCCGATCTCAATTCCAAACAGGGGTTTACCCCAACATTTGGGGGTACCAGCGTACTCAGGACAAATAGGACAACAACTTTTGGGGTCCAATTTCTCCTGTTACCCTTGGGAAAATACAAAACTGGGGGCTAAAATATAATTTTTGTGGGATTTTTTTTTTATTTTCACGGCTCTGCGTTATAAACTGTAGTGAAACACTTGGGGGTTCAAAGTTCTCACAACACATCTAGATAAGTTCCTTGGGGGGTCTAGTTTCCATTATGGGGTCACTTGTGGGGGGTTTCTACTGTTTAGGTACATTAGCGGCTCTGCAAATGCAATGTGACGCCTGCAGACCAATCCATTTAAGTCTGCATTCCAAATGATGCTCCTTCCCTTCCAAGCTCTACCATGCGCTCAAACGGTGGTCCCTCCCCACATATCGTGTATCAGCGTACTCACAACAAATTGGACAACAACTTTTAGGGTCCAATTTCAACTGTTATCCTTGGAAAAATACAAAACTGGGGGCTAAATATAATTTTTGTGGTAAAAAAATATTTTTTATTTGCACGGCTCTGCGTTATAAACTGTAGTGAAACACTTGGGGGTTCAAAGCTCTCACAACATATCTAGATGAGTTCCTTAGGGAGTCTACTTTCCAAAAAAGTGTCAATTGTGGGGGGTTTCTACTGTTTAGGTACATTAGGGGCTCTGCAAAAGCAATGTGATGCCTGCAGACCATTCCATCTAAGTCTGAATTCCAAATGGCTCTCCTTCCCTTCTAAGCCCTCCCATGCACCCAACCGGTGGTTCCTCCCCATATATGGGGTATCAGCGTACTCAGGACAAATTGGACAACAACATTTGGGGTCTAATTTCTCCTGTTACCCTTGGGGGCTGAAAAATAATTTTTGTGGGAAATTTTTTTAAAATTTTTATGGCTCTGCATTATAAACTTCTGTGAAGCCCTAGGTGGGTCAAAGTGCTCACCACACATCTAGATAAGTTCATGAGGGGGTCTACTTTCCAAAATGATGTCATTTGTGGGGGGTTTCAATGTTTAGTCACATCAGTGGCTCTCCAAACGCAACATGGCGTTCCATCTCAATTCCTGTCAATTTTGCATTGAAAAGTCAAACGGCGCTCCTTCCCTTCCGAGCTCTCCCATGCGCCCAAACAGTGGTTTACCCCCACATATTGGGTATCAGCGTAGTCAGGACAAATTGGACAACATTTGCGGTCCAATTTCTCCTGTTACCCTTGGGGGCTGAAAAATAATTTTTGTGGGAAATTTTTTTTAAAATTTTTATGGCTCTGCATTATAAACTTCTGTGAAGCCCTAGGTGGGTCAAAGTGCTCACCACACATCTAGTTAAGTTCCTTAGAGGGTCTACTTTCCAAAATGGTGTCAAATGTGGGAAGGTTTCAATGTTTAGGCACATCAGATGCTCTCTAAACGCAACATGGCGTCCTATCTCAATTCCAGTAAATTTTGCATTGAAAAGTCAAATGGCGCTCCTTCCCTTCTGAGCTCTGCTATGCGCCCAAACAGTAGTATACCCCCACATATTGGGTATCATCATACTCAGGACAAATGGCACAACAACTCTTGGGATCCAATTTCTACTCTTACCCTTGGGAAAAAAATTGGGGGCGAAAAGATCATTTTTGTAATAAAAATATGATTTTTTATTTTTACGGCTCTGCGTTATAAACTTCTGTAAAGCACTTGGTGGGTCAAAGTGCTCACCACACATCTAGATAAGTTCCTTAGGGGGTCTACTTTCCAAAATGGTGTCACTTGTGGGGGGTTTCAATGTTTAGGCACATCAATGGCTCTCCAAACACAACATGGCCCTGATCTCACTTCCTGTCACTTTGCATTGAAAAGTCAGACGGCGCTCCTTCGCTTCCGAGCTCTGCCATGCGGCCAAACTGTGGTTTACCCCCACATATGGGGTATCGGCGTACTCAGGACAAATTGTACAACAACTTTTGTGGTCCATTTTCTCCTGTTACCCTTGGAAAAGTAAAACAAATTGGAGCTGAAGTAAATTTTTTGTGAAAAAAAGTTAAATGTTAATTTTTATTTAAACATTCAAAAAATTCATGTGAACCACCTGAAGGGTTAATAAACTTCTTGAATGTGGTTTTGAGCACCTTGAGGGGTGCAGTTTTTAGAATGGTGTCACACTTGGTTATTTTCTATCATATAGACCCCTCAAAATGACTTCAAAGGAGATGGGGTCCCTAAAAAAATGGTGTTGTAAAAATGAGAAATTGCTGGTCAACTTTTAACCCTTATAACTCCCTAACAAAAAAAAATGTGTTTCCAAAATTGTGCTGATATAAAGTAGACATGTGGGAGATGTTACTTATTAAGTATTTTGTGTGATATATCTCTGTGATTTAATTGCATAAAAATTCAAATTTGGAAAATTGCAAAATTTTCAAAATTTTCGCCAAATTTCCATTTTTTTCACAAATTATCACAGGTAATATCAAAGAAATTTTACCACTATCATGAAGTACAATATGTCACGAGAAAACCTTGTCAGAATCGCCAAGATCCGTTGAAGCGTTCCAGAGTTATAACCTCATAAATGGACAGTGGTCAGAATTGTAAAAAATGGCCATGTCATTAACGTGCAAACCACCCTTGGGGGTTAAGGGGTTAAGGTCAAAATTGGCCTGGTCACTAAGGGGTTAAGTTATAGTGAATATTCTCCAGAAGACCAGATTTCTTGTGAATAATTTTTAGTTCTGAAATATGTTATGCTTATCCACTGTCTTATTTGAGAAGAAAAGTACTTTCAGCAATTTTCAGTGGTCATCTCAAAGGTTACACTGTATACTTATTGGAAATGTGATGGGTAATCAGAAATTACACATCATTTGACCAAGGTTGTTGTTATATACATACAGTATACAGTTGTGTGAAAAAATGTTTTCCCCTTCCTGATTTCCTATTCTTTTTGCATGTTTATCACACCCAGAGTCAGACTGGCCCACTGGAGCACCAGAGGATTCTCCAGTGGATGGGCCCATGCACCGATACCTGCTGGCATACTGGCCAGCAGCTGCCTAGGGCCCCCACTGCCCAAGGGCCCCCAGCCAGTGAGCAGCTGCTACGGGAACCCCCGGTGCCAGCGGAGCAGCAGCGGGTGACAGGAAGCAGAAGCCGGCTGCTGCTGTTTGTGTCCTCTTCTCCCTGGCCATACAACACAGCTCAGGTAATGAGCTGCTGTCATTTATAATGCATGCTCCCTTTCCCCCACAGTGTAAGCAGCAGAGGGAGATAGAGGACTCCCTGCTACAGCTGCAATGGTTGAACAAGGGTCCACCTGCCAGCCTAAAAGTAAGTGTAAATGGGGGCCTTTAGTCTGGGGTGATAGAGGGGGAGGGGCTAAGTTACTTAGGGATGAATGAGGGCCCCAATAAATCATCTCTCCTTTCACTCCTGACTGACTGCACCTCCTCCCACTATATGACCCCTGACTGAGCCCTCTCCCACTATATGACCCCTGACTGAGCCCTCTCCCACTATATGACCCCTGACTGAGCCCTCTCCCACTATATGACCCCTGAATGAGCCCCTTCCCACTACATGACCCCCCAGGGTCAGACTGGCTGTATCACCTGGTGGGCCCAGGCACTGACACCTGCTTGAAAACTGGCCAGCAGCTACTTAGCTCCAGAGGCCCCCAGCCAGTGGGCAGCTGCTATGGGGGACACCCGGTGCCAGCAAAGAAGCAGGTGACAGGAAGCAGAAGCCAGCTGCTACGGCTAAAACCTGTCCCTTCTGCTAAAGAGAAAATTATGTTCACTCTTCCCCATGCCACCATGGGTGTGGAGATCGGTGAATATTTATTTCACTTGCGCATACCGATTGCTCTCCTCGGTTGTCTTACTGAGCAGAGCAGTGACAGAAAAAGTCATCAGAATGTAAGAGCGCTGTGTCACTTACAGATAGTGCGCTGCAGTCTGCAGCAGGTAGCATGCCCGCTGTGTTATCAGTGACGCCTGCACTGCTCTCTGACTAACTGTGGGAGGAGCTGCAAGCAGGGCATCCTCCCAGCGTGATGTCACCACTCACCACTACTTGCGGCACCGGCGCTCAGTGCTACTAAGAGAGCAGTGCGGTTGTCACTTATAACACGGCTGACATGTTCGGCTGCTGCAGACTGCGGTGCACTATTTGTAAGTAACAGAGCGCTCTTGTGTCCTGATGGCTTTTTATGTCACCCCACCCATGCGATGAACAAGCAGGGAGAGTGGTGCACCTCTTGATAAGGCCAACACTGATTGGACGAAGCACAGCCAATCAGTGTTAGCTTTGTTTGTGTCCTCTTCTCCCTGGCCGTACAGTGCTGTCATCCATAACGTGTGCTCCCCTTCCTCACAGTGTAAGCAGCAGAGGGAGATAGAGGACTCCCTGCTACAGCTGCAATGGTTGAACTAGGACCCCACTGCCAGCCTAAAAGTAAGTGTAAATGGTGGGCCTTTAGTCTGGGATGATAGAGGGAGAGGGGCTAAGTTACTTAGAGATGAATGAGGGCCCCATTAAATCATATCTCATTTCACTCATGACTGACTGCACTTCCTCCCACTATATGACTCCTGACTGAGCCCTCTCCCACTATATGACAGTCAAGTGGAATCATCTAATACATCTGTGTCCTTGAGTTCCTAGCACCCCTCTGCTTTTTTCATTCACTCTCCCACTATAGGACCACTGACTGAGCCCTCTCCCACAATATGACCCCTGACTTAGCCCTCTCCCACTATATGACCCCTGACTGCACCCTCTCCCACTATATGACCCCTGACTTAGCCCTCTCCCACTATATGACCCCGGACTGCACCCTCTCCCACTATATGACCCCTGACTGAGCCCTCTCCCACTATATGATCCCTGACTGAGACCTCTTACACTATATGACCCCTGACTGCACCCCCTCCCCCGTATCAACCCTGCTGATCTCCCTTGCCTTGGAATCACCCTGTCCGCGCCACCTCCCCCTGTATCATCCTGATTGAGCCTCTTTCTCCCTGTATTACCTCCGACTGTGCCATCTCCCCCTGTATCACCCCTGACTGACTGTGCCCCCTCCCCCTGTATCACCCCTGACTGACTGTTCCCCCTCCCCCTGTATCACCCCTGGCAGTGACACCACCTTCTGTATCACCCTGACTGAGCCCCTCTCCCCCTGTATTACCCCTGACTGACTGTGTCTCCTCCCCCTGTATCATGCCTGACTGAGCACCCTTCCCCTATATCACCCCTTACTGAGCCCCTCTCCCCCTTTATCACCACTGACTAAAACTTTTCTTTCCCTACTAGTAACAAAATGAGACCCTTCATAAAACATTATGGCCCTATAGGTGGCAGAGAGATTTCTGTAAAAAGTGTATGGGGGAATGTGAGGGAAAGTTATTTCGATATTACTCCAGTGTCATCCATAAGTGATTTAGGACCCCCACCACTATAAGATGGGACATTCAAATAATGTATTTGCTGCAGAAATCAAACAGCAAATTAACAGCAGAAATATCCACACACACATTGTGCAGGTATTGTGCAGATATTGCTGTGTTTACTACTATGTAATGTCGCACCTTTACCACTGACCTGATTCTTTGTATTGCAAAGGATGAAATCGGTGGTGAATATCCGCAGCATAAATTTACACATTGTTCATGTTAAATCTGCATCGGTCAATTCATGCTGCGGTAGAATTTACGGTTTCATTTACCACAGCAATTCTTTCAGGTCCTGAAGCGGAAAAACAGCCCCAGACCATCACACTATGACCATATTTTACTGTTGGTATAAAGTTTGTTTTCTGAAATGCTGTGTTATTTCTACGCCAAATATAATGGGACATGCACCTTCCAAAAAGTTCAACTTTTGTCTTGTCAGTCTACAGAGTATTCTCCCAAAAGTCTTGGGGATCATCAAGATGTTTTCTGGCAAAAATGAGACAAGCCTTTATGTCATTATTGCTCAGCAGTATTGTTGAGCGATACCGTCCGATACTTGAAAGTATCGGTATCGGATAGTATCGGCCGATACCCGAAAAATATCGGATATCGCCGATACCGATATCCGATACCAATACAAGTCAATGGGACATCAAGTATCGGAAGGTATTCTCATGGTTCCCAGGGTCTGAAGGAGAGGAAACTCTCCTTCAGGCCCTGGGATCCATAGGGATGTGTAAAATAAAGAATTAAAATAAAAAATATTGATATGCTCACCTCTCCGGCGGCCCCTGGACTTCACACTGCTAACCGGGAGGCTTCTTTGTTTAAAAAGCGCGCCTTTCGGACCTGTGAATGACGTCCCGGCTTCTGATTGGTCGCGTGCCGCCCATGTGACCGGCACGCGACCAATCAGAGGCCGCGACGTCATTCGCAGGTCCTCAATTCCTATAATTAGCAGTTTTGTGAATGAGAATGACGTCGCGGCTTCTGATTGGCCGCGTGCCGGTCACACGCGGCCAATCAGAAGCCGCGACGTCATTCTCATTCACAAAACTGCTAATTCTAGGAATTGAGGACCTGCGAATGACGTCGCGGCCTCTGATTGGTCGCGTGCCGGTCACATGGGCGGCACGCGACCAATCAGAAGCCGGGACGTCATTCACCGGTCCGAAAGGCGCGCTTTTTAAACAAAGAAGCCTCCCGGATAGCAGCGTGAAGTCCAGGGGCCGCCGGAGAGGTGAGCATATCAATATTTTTTATTTTAATTCTTTATTTTCCACATCCCTATTGATTCGATACCGATACCCGATATCACAAAAATATCGGATCTCGGTATCGGAATTCCGATACCGCAAATATCGGCCGATACCCGATACTTGCGGTATCGGAATGCTCAACACTACTCAGCAGTGGTTTTCATCTTGGAACTCTGCCATGCAGGCCATTTTTGCCCAGGCTATTTCTTATGGTGGATTATTTGGAAGCTAAGTAGATCCGGGTTAATACCCTCCTCTGGCTACCTTGTATACCATCTATATTAACATGCAGAGACTGTGTATTGCTGACATGGCGATTTATCTGCAGTGTAGTGCCTAGTGAATAATCCTTTTATTGTGTTGTATGACAATAATACTATTTTTCAATTTGTCATATATGGATTATACGCCACACCATATATTATTGATCTTGGGACCATTGGCATACGCTGCTTAAGGCTGTTTAAATGATGTCTGTTATAAACAGTCCTTTGTTATAGTGAACCAGATTATTTGAGGTTATTTTACCTACCCCTGCTATCAGTATTATTGTATGTTAGTCTGCAACCTCTTGCAGTGCCGGCTGCTTTTATATATTCAGTGATCTCTAGCCAGCACACTATGAGTTGAGCTTCTATGTGCAGGGATTATTGCTTGCATACGGTACATATAGGAAGCTCTGCTGTAGGTCTTCTTATATATTGGGGTTATTTGTCTATTGTTTTGTATTTATTTGTGCACCTTAGCCTATTTCTCTACACCTTCCTTCATTTCTTTTATTAGCTCATTGTTTTCCTACCTATAGCTTGTTAGAAATTTAACAGGGTGAGTTGGGGTCAGCCGCCGTTGAGTGGGGGCGCCAAATCGTTATATCAGGGTGCCAACCTCCACTGGTAGGAAGGGATAGCAGCTAAGTGCAGGGCTATTTGGTAGGATAGGTGCACAATTAGATCCTTTTTTTCATTAATATATTTTTGTGTCTCACCGGGAATTGGTATTTTTATGATATTCAGAATAAAGTTATTGTTTTAAGGGATTACATGTTACACAGTTGATTATTCTCCCTAGGTTCTATTTTTCTTTAATACGTCTATTTCTTATGGTGGAGTCATGAACACAGACCTTAACAGAGGCAAATGAGGCCTGCAGTTATTTCAATGTCATTGTGGGGTCTTTTGTGACCTCTTGGATAAGTCATTGCTGCGCTATTGGGGTAATTTTGGTCATCCGACCACTCCTGGGAAGGTTCACCACTGTTCCATGTTTTCGCTATTTGTGGACAATGACTCTCACTGCAGTTTCCTGGAGTCCAAAAACTTTAGAAATGGCTTTATGACCTTTTTCAGACTGATAGATCTCAATTACTTTGTTTCTCATTTGCTCCAGAATTTCTTTGGATCACGGCATGATTAATAGCTTTTGAGGAACTTTTCGTCTACTTCACGTTGTCACAAAGGTCCTATTTAAGTGATTTCTTGATTAATAACAAGTGTGGCAGTAACTAGGCCTGAGTGTGCTGAAGGACTTTGGACTCATCTTCCCAAAGATGTTATAAACTACAATTAATTTATGTTTTAATTGGCGCAATCACTTCTTCACACAGGGCCCTGTAGGTTTTGATTTATTTTTCCCTTAATAATAAAGACCTTCATTTAAAAACTGCCTTTTGTGTTTACCTGTGTTATCTTTGTCTAATATTTAAATTTATTTGGAGATCTGAAATATTTAAGAGTGACAAACATGCAAAAGAATATAAAATCAGGAATGGGTCAAAAACGTTTTCACAAAACTGTATTTTGATAAAATGTAGTAGTGCTTTTGAATATCATTATTCACTTAATTTTCTAGTTTTACTCTGGCCAGTGAAGCCATCTTATTATGCATAATAGCAACATTAAGTGCACAGATAACGGTATAATTAGATCTACTCTGCCACTCATTAGCATTTAGGAGAAGGGCTATACCATATATTGGATTTTGTAGAAGTATATTTTGTACTGTCGATACAGACGACTATGTAGGTAAATAAATGCATAAAATTTGACTTAACGTGCAATAGTGACCGTCCCCGCGTGAAATGCATGCTCGCCACCATCAGCGCCTACTTCAGCTGAATGTGTGTCCTCGGACACACACACTGAAGTGTGTTGCTGTGCAGTCACCTGCCTGGTACCTGCACTGAAATACATGCCACCGAACAATCAGAGTCCAGCAGCTGATGTCTACGTGCTCATCGCGAGTGGCGCATGGCAGTGATGTCATGCGCTACTCGTGTTGGCACATTGAAGTCAGGTACAGAAGAGGATGCCGGACGGTGGTGGGAGCAGAGGATGGTAAAAAGAATTGTTTATTTTTTTAATGTGTTGGAAAAGAGAGTCAGGACATTGTACACAGAAGAAGCTCAGGATGAGGGCACTTTACAAGCAAGAGGCTATGGATTGAGAGCATTATACAAGGAAGGGGCCCAGAATGAGGAGCAATATTCAAGGAATAAGCTGATGGGGGCATTATACAAGGATGGGGCCCAGGTTGTAGGACATTACACTAGGAAGGGGGCCAGGATGGGGGGTCATTATACCAGTAAGTGACCCAAGCAGGGGGACAGTATACCAGGATGGGGAACATTGTTACAGGAAGGGGCCAGAATGGTGAACATTATTACAATAACTGACCCAGGACAGGGGAAATTACACATAAAATAGGGGCAGGGTCCTCATGGTCACCACCACCACCAGGGAAGCTCCAGTGCAAAGCATCCGCTTTGGTGTTTTTAACTCCTGGACGGAAAATTACAACAGATGTTTAGCTGATTTAAAATATGATAGGTTCTTATGGTCCGTGGTAACAGTATCAGGATGTACTGCCATCTTCAACCAATGCCGCCACTCCTCAGATGCCAATTTAATCACCAAAAGCTCCCTATTACCCATGTCATTATTTTTCTCAGCCAAGGATCACTTTTTTAAAAAAAGAAGGCGTATGGATGACATTTACCCGGGGACGTACCCTGAAACAACACAGCCCCAACCCCCACCTCTGACGCTTCCACTTCTACGATGAAAGGCTGAGAAGCATCAGGTTGACTGAGTATAGGTGCAGTGTCAAAACAACTCTTTAAGGAGGAAAAAGCCTGCTGAGCAGCATCTGACCATTTAGAAAAATCAGACCGTTTCGTTGTCATGTCAGTAAAGGATTTCACCATTGCCGAATAATATTGAATAAACTTCTGGTAAAAAATAGTAAATCCCAGAAAACACTGTAATGACTTCAGATTCTAGGGATGGTCCCAATCGAGTACAGCCCGAACCTTTTCCGGTTCCATTTGAAAGCCAAAGATGACAACAGGTACCCAAAAAACTGCACCTCCTGGACATCGAAAACACATTTCTCTAGTTTGGCATAAAGCTTTTTATCCCTTAACATCTGAAGCACCTCTCTCACATGCCCCCAATGTGTCTCCAAATCAGGTGAATACACCAAAATATCATCCAGATAAACCACCACAAACCTGCTGTCCAAATGATGGAAAATTGGAAAATATAATTAATGAAATGCTGGAACACCACTTGTGCATTGGTCAAACTAAACGGCATAACCAGACTCTCGAAATGTCCCTAGGGGTATTGAACACCGTTTTCCATTCATCCCCTTCCCTGATTCTAACCAGGTTATAGGCCCCCTTAAATCCAACTTGGAGAAAACCTTAGCTCCCACCACCTGATTGAATAAATCAGGAATCAGAGGAAGAGGATATGGATCTCAGATGGTAATTTGATTCAATTCACAGAAATCTAAACAGCGACGGAGACCGCCATCTTTCATTTTCACGAAAAAGAACCCTGCCACCACAGGTGCAGATGAAGGTTTGATATGTTCCGGTGGCCCAGTGGTTAGCACAGCAGCCTTGCAGCGCTGGAGTCCTGGGTTCAAGCCCCACCAAGGACAACATCTGCAAAGAGTTTGTATGTTCTCTCCGTGTTTGCGTGGGTTTCCTCCAGGTTCTCCGGTTTCCTCCCACATTCCAAAGACATACTGATAGGGAATCTAGATTGTGAGCCCCAACGGGGACAGCAACGATAATTTGTGCAACCTGTAAAGCGCTGCGGAATATGTTAGTGCTATATAAAAATAAAGATTATTAAAAAATAAAGATTATTCTCAAGACTCTCAGCAATAAAATCTTTTATGGCTTGTCTTTCAGGACCGGACACATTGTACAGTCTGGACTAGGGTAGTTTAGCTCAGGGAGTCAGGTTAATGGAACAGTCATATGCCCATTGGGGTGAAAATCCTGACATCCCATCTCAAAAAATATGTCCTCAAAGCCAGACGAAAATACCATTAAGGTCCCCATAGATACTGCAATAAGGGAAATGTTTAGGCAGTTATCATGATGGTAATCTCCCCACTCCACCATTTCTCTGGATTGCCAATCCACAGTCAGATTATGTTTCACCAACCAGGGTAAACCCAGAAGAATTGGAGTAGGGAGACCTTCCATGGCATAACAAGGAATTGCCTCATAATGAAGAGACCCCACTCCCAGTCTTATGTACAATCTGTGTCAGTGCACTCTGTGCAAGGTGCACTGAGTCGATGGCTTACATAGGAATAAGTTTAGCTAAAGTTTTAGAAAAAGACCAGGATTGAGGATCCCCTTGCAACAGTGAAATCACAATTTCCACCCTTTGCTCCTCTTCCCCCGAGGAGTATGGACGAAGTTTGAAATACAGTTTACAAGCTTCTTTAAATACAAAAGACCTGTCTCTACCTCCTGAAAACCTGTCCATGAGGGCAATATTGGGTTCAATCTGGGCCGGCCTACCCGCAGAGTCCCCCACAGTAGGCTTCTGCTGCAGCTGCCGTTGTTGCTGAACCTCAGAACAAAGATTGGTCACCTCCAGTGACAGTCTCTTCAAATTCTCTGCCTACACAGAAAAGGGATCCATGAACATGAAAAAGCAACATACACCAAACACACACCAAAAAACACACACAAAAAAACAAGTGTCAGTTTTTTTTTTCTTTTACAAAAGGGTATGGCTGGTCTTAATGTCAGTGACAGATAAGTAAGTGCACAACAATGGGGAGACAGAGGAGTGAACCCAAACAGTAGGGAAATGCGGCAGGAACCTAATCCCTGCCTGACCCAAGTGATAGGCCCTGGTTAGGGAGAGAACAGGGTTGGGCTCTAGTCATTCCCCACTACAACTAAAGACAGAGAGGGTTGACGAACGAGGGTAACACTTAGGGTACCGTCACACAGTGGCATTTTGATCGCTACAACGGCACGATCCGTGACGCTCCAGCATCGTAACAATATCGCTCCAGCGTCGTAGACTGCTGTCACACTTTGCAATGTACGACGCTGGAGCGATAATTTCATGACGTATGTGCGATGTAGAAGCTGTTGGTTACTATGCGCACATCGTATACAATATCGTGCACACCTTTGTTACACCATGCGATCATGCCGCCACAGCGGGACATTAGACGACGAAAGAAAGTTTCAAACGATCTTCTACGACGTACGATTCTCAGCGGGGTCCCTGATCGCAGGAGCGTGTCAGACACAGCGAGATCGCTGGAACGTCACGGATATATCGCTGGAACGTCACAAATCGTGCCGTCGTAGCGATCAAAATGCCACTGTGTGACGGTTCCCTTAGGTTGAGAAGACAACCAAGATGTCACGCCAGCAATCCTCCAAGAGTCTTCAGTTAAGGTACTAACCGACAAGTAAGGCAAGTAAGCGCTAATCACAAAGACATCCTACAGCCGGATCCATGGTGCATACATTTGCCCAAATTTTGCACCAGGGCTCATTGGACTCTAGTTATGCCACTGAACTGTCCCCATTTTTTAAGCTATATTAAAAAAAAGAAAAAAACAAGAAAAAAATATACAAATATTCTTTCAATTTATTTTACATACATTTAATTAGTAATATATTAATAAATGCATGTTGTATACATTTTAGGAATGTTAGTAGTCAACCATTACACAGAGTGGAAAGAAGTGTAACATCGAAAGAAATTTAGTAGTCAACCATTATACAGAATAGAATGAAGTGTAACATCGAAATAAATAAGTATAAACTCTACATAAATATATAGAAGAAAATGAACTATGTTTTATGTTAATGTTTAAATATTTAAAGCAATACATAGAAAACAATATATTTGTTGACATTCTATGTAAAAATTGACTTTAATATAAAATAATACCGTGGTAAAATGTTGTAGGTCTCTGTAATGAGACCACCCAATTTAGTCTACTTTCGTCTTTGCTTGCCAAGAAATATAAAACTCTAACTGTACCCTCATCATTAAACCATTTATGTTTCCTACAAGGCTTGAAGGACATCTACCTAAAACTATAATTAAAACCTATATTATATCATTATGTTTTATTGCACTGTCAAGGCATCTCACCAGACCACAAGGATTTTGACTTTTATATGCAATGAATTTCTGTATTTAGGTTTATTGCTTATTGGTGAGGCTGCTATTAATTTAATATTATCTAATAATACTTTCAGAACAAATTTTTGACCACCTACAACACTGGCCACACCACTATCAATAAAATACTATCTTGTTTTTGGTGCATTGTACTGAGGGTACCCATCTTAAAAGATCAGCTTCCCAACACGCTCAAGATTACTTTCAAGAGATACCATATGTCAAGAAATATTTTGGCCCAATGTCACTTCAGAAAAGGATTAAAAAAGTCTGTTTAACTCTTCCTTACATTTAACCCATTGCTCACATGGCATACTGGTACTTCATTTGCCAGCTTTTTGATGCAGGCTCACAAGCAGATGATGCCTGTTTCATTCAACCATCATCTGCCTATAACACCTGCGGCTGCAGCGGAGGTCTGCCCACTGCTATTAACATATTAACACCTTCATGCCACGGCCCTTTTTCGTTTTTGCATATTCATTTTTCGCTCCCTCCTTCCCAGAGCCATAACTTTTTTAATTTCCGTCAATATGGTCATGTGAGGGCTTATTTTATGCTGGTCAAGTTGTTCTTTTGAATGACACCATTGGTTTCACCATGTCTTGTACTAGAAAATGGAAAAAAATTTCCTAGTGTGGTGAAATTGCAAAAAAAGTGCAATCCCTCACTTGTTTTTTGTTTGGCTTTTTGCTAGGTTCACTAAATGCTAAAACTGACCTGATATTATGATTCTCCATGTCATTACAAGTTCATAGACAACTACCATGTTTTTTTTTATCTAGGTGGGGAAAAAAAATTCAAAACTTTGCTAAAAAAAAAAAAAAGAGCCATTTTCCGATACCCATAGAGTCTCCATTTTTCGTGATCTGGGGTCGGGTGAGAGTTTATTTTTTGCGTGCCGAGCTGACATTTTCTATGATACCACTTTTGTGCAGATACGTTCTTTTGATCGCCCATTATTGCATTTTAATGCAATGTCACGTCGACCTAAAAAACGTAATTCTGGCTTTTCGAATTTTTTTCTCGCTGGGCTGTTTAGCAATCAGGTTAATGCTTTTTTTTATTGATAGATCGGGCGATTCTGAACGCGGCTATACCAAATATGTGTAGGTTTGATTTTTTTTATTGTTTTATTTTTGATGGGTCGAAAGGGGGGTGATTTAAACTTTTATATTTTTTTATTTTTTTCATATTTTTTTAACTTTTGCCATGCTTCAATAGCCTCCATGGGAGGCTAGAAGCTGGCACCACTCAATCGGCTCAACTACATAGCAGCGATCATCAGAAGGAAAAGGCACAGGAAGGGTGATAGACAGAAATGAGGGATGAGATATAGGGTGGTGCATATCTGGGGAAAGTTTTGTGGGCAAAAGATACCGTATATACTCGAGTATAAGCCGAGATTTTCAGCCCAAATTTTTGGGCTGAAAGTGCCCCTCTCGGCTTATACTCGAGTCAAGGTGGTTGGCAGGGTCGGCGGGTGAGGGGGTGAGGGCGCTGAGGCATACTTACCTGCTTCCAGCGATCCTGGCGCTCCCCCTGCCGTCCCACGGTCTTCTGTGCTGCAGCTCTTCCCCTCTTCAGCGGTCACGTGGGACCGCTCATTAGAGAAATTAATAAGCGGCTCCACCTCCCATAGGGGTGGAGCCGCCTATTCATTTCTCTAATCAGCGGTGTCGGTGACCGCTGATAGAGGAAGAGGCTGCGGCACCGAAGACCGTGTGACAGGCAGAGGGAGCGGGACGCCGGGAGCAGGTAAGTATGTCATATTCACCTGTCCGCGTTCCACACGCCGGGTGCCGCTCCATCTTCCCGGCGTCTCTGCGCTCTGACTGTTCAGGTCAGAGGGCGCGATGAAGCATATAGTGTGCGCAGCGCCCTCTGCCTGATCAGTGCACAGAGACGACGGGACCGGACACTGGGAGCTGCAAGCAAGAGAGGTGAGTATGGCTTTTTTTTTTTATTGCAGCGGCAGCAGCGGCACAGATTTATGTGGAGCATCTATGGGGCAATATGAACGGTGCAGAGCACTATATGGGGCACAGCTATGGGGCAGTATGAACGGTGCAGAGCACTATATGGCACAGCTATGGGGCAGTATGAACGGTGCAGAGCACTATATGGCACAGCTATGGGGCAGTATGAACGGTGCAGAGCACTATATGGCACAGCTATGGGGCAGTATGAACGGTGCAGAGCACTATATGGCACAGCTATGGGGCAGTATGAACGGTGCAGAGCACTATATGGCACAGCTATGGGGCAGTATGAACGGTGCAGAGCACTATATGGCACAGCTATGGGGCAGTATGAACGGTGCAGAGCACTATATGGCACAGCTATGGGGCAGTATGAACGGTGCAGAGCACTATATGGTACAGCTATGGGGCAGTATGAACGGTGCAGAGCACTATATGGCACAGCTATGGGGAAATATGAACGGTGCAGAGCACTATATGGCACAGCTATGGGGAAATATGAACGGTGCAGAGCACTATATGGCACAGCTATGGGGAAATATGAACAGTGCAGAGCACTATATGGCACAGCTATGGGGAAATATGAACGGTGCAGAGCACTATATGGCACAGCTATGGGGAAATAATGATCTATTTTTATTTTTGAAATTCACAGGTAGCTGCTGCATTTCCACCCTAGGCTTATACTCGAGTCAATAAGTTTTCCCAGTTTTTTGTGGCAAAATTAGGGGGGTCGGCTTATACTCGGGTCGGCTTATACTCGAGTATATACGGTACATTTGTATTGAATTCAGTAGCAAATAGGTAACCAGTGCAATGACTGGCACAGTGTAGATGCAACGGTGAAGCGGCCTGATAGAAATATGACCCTGTCTGCTGCACTCGTTATGAATTGGGAGCCATCAAAAGATACTTTGAAGAAATGGTCAGAGAGATAGAAGGAGAACCAGGAGAGAATGGTGTCCTTGAGGCTGATAGAGTGGAGCATAATGAAGAGGAGCTGGTGATCCACAGTGTCAAATGTGGCAGAGATATCCAGAAGAAACATCAGGGAGTAGTGACCATTGGATTTTTCTGTTAGCAGGTCATTAGAGACTTTAGCAAGGGCAATTTCAGTAGAGTGTGAAGAGCAGAAACCAGATTGTAAAAGATCGAAAAGAGAGTTATCTGAGAGATAGCGGATTAGACGAGAGTGGACCAAGCATTCCAGGAGTTTAGAGATGAAGGGAAGATTAGAGACAGGTCTGCAGTTAGCAGTTCTGGTCTGGGGATGGCTTTTCAGGTGAAGGGGTTATGTTGGCAAGTATGAATGAAGAGAGAAAGATACCCAAAGAAAGAGAGGTTAAATATTTAAATTAGATGGGTAGTGACATCTGGGGAAAGGGACTGAATAAGATGTAAGGGAATAGTGTCACTGTTGCTTTTGGATCCGGCAGTTCTTCTGTATGTGGTACTGAGCATATTGCAGATGAAATGTTTGGATATTGTAAAGTTCACTTCTTTCTCTAAACTCCTTTCCTAATGGGAGGCACCATGCAGAAATAGCTATTGGTAGTGTGATACAGTAACTGTATACCTTACACAGAGAGCATTTATAAAATTAGGTGATGCAGCTGTAATTAAGAATACGTCATTGGAGCTGAGTTGGTATTTTTTGATTGGTCACCCGAAGATGATAGAATACCGAAGACTCAATAGATTAAATAGATGATGTAATAGACTAGCCACTAACAATTAGAAAATATGTTAGTCCAAAGAACCTTAGATTTTTACAAGGTCACACATCACATGACATAGCTCTACACAGACACTAGATTATTATCCAGGGTCAGAAAAGTGTTAACAAAGCATAGAATAAAAACTATTTTTTAATTGATATTACACTAAAATCAGACGAAAGTTAAAATAAGGTGCCTCATGATAAAAAAAGAAGGATGCAGCCTAAACATACATGAAGCTGGTTTAGATAGAGATCAATTGTTTGATGCAATCAAATGTGGTAGAAGACAATATGTAGCATTATACAGCCTATATGGAGCTGTATTAAAAATTACACACCTATAAGTAATGAAAATTCATTAAATCTAAAGTGGTTCCTCCCTCCTTCCCTGGAAGATGGTTGGTGAAACGTGCGTCGGGGTGAGGTATGAGGCTGACACTATGTTTCCAAGGCTTTGATATAGGAAACACTTTGAACCAGGGAGATGGAATCTGTTATGACCTTGTGGTCAGGACAACAATGGACCTGGTGGTTAAGAGCACACGGAATGACCTGATAGTTACTGATAATAAAGGACGAGCTCTGGGACGTGGGAACTCTGCTGACCGAAATCCCTAATCCTATCAAACACACTAGAAATAGCCGTGGATTGCGCCTAACGCTCCCTATGCAACTCGCCACAGCCTAAGGAACTAGCTAGCCCTGAAGATAGAAAAATAAAGCCTACCTTGCCTCAGAGAAATTCCCCAAAGGAAAAGGCAGCCCCCCACATATAATGACTGTGAGTAAAGATGAAAATACAAACACAGAGATGAAATAGATTTAGCAAAGTGAGGCCCGACTTACTGAACAGACCGAGGATAGGAAAGGTTACTTTGCGGTCAGCACAAAAACCTACAAAAAGACCACGCAGAGGGCGCAAAAAGACCCTCCGCACCGACTCACGGTGCGTAGGCGCTCCCTCTGCGTCCCAGAGCTTCCAGCAAGCAAGACAACAGTAAAAATAGCAAGCTGGACAGAAAAATAGCAAACCAAAGAAATACAAGCTGGAACTTAGCTTCTGCTGGGAAGACAGGTCACAAGAATGATCCAGGAGTGAACTAGACCAATACTGGAACATTGACAGGTGGCATGGAGCAAAGATCTAAGAGGAGTTAAATAGAGCAGCCAGCTAACGAATTGACCTCGTCAGCTGTGGAAGGAAACTCAGAAACACCCACCAGAGGAAGTCCATGGACAGAACCAGCCGAAGTACCATTCATGACCACAGGAGGGAGCCCGACAACAGAATTCACAACAGTACCTCCCCTTGAGGAGGGGTCACCGAACCCTCACCAGAGCCCCCAGGCCGACCAGGATGATCCAAATGAAAGGCACGAACTAGATCGGCAGCATGAACATCAGAGGCAAAAACCCAGGAATTATCTTCCTGACCATAACCCTTCCACTTGACCAGGTACTGGAGTTTCCGTCTCGAAACACGAGAATCCAAAATCTTCTCCACCACATACTCCAACTCCCCCTCAACCAACACCGGGGCAGGAGGATCAACGGATGGAACCACAGGCACCACGTATCTCCGCAATAACGTCCTATGGAACACATTATGGATGGCAAAAGAAGCAGGAAGGGCCAAACGAAATGACACAGGATTGATAACCTCAGAAATCTTATATGGACCAATGAAACGAGGCTTAAACTTAGGAGAGGAAACCTTCATAGGAACATAACGAGACGACAACCAAACCAAATCCCCAACACAAAGTCGGGGACCCACACAGCGCCGGCGGTTAGCAAAACGTTGAGCCTTCTCCTGGGACAATGTCAAATTGTCCACCACATGAGTCCAAATCTGCTGCAACCTATCCACCACAGTATCTACACCAGGACAGTCTGAAGACTCAACCTGCCCTGAAGAGAAACGAGGATGGAAACCAGAATTGCAGAAAAACGGCGAAACCAAAGTAGCCGAGCTGGCCCGATTATTAAGGGCGAACTCAGCCAACGGCAAAAAGGACACCCAATCATCCTGATCAGCAGAAACAAAGCATCTCAGATATGTTTCCAAAGTTTGATTAGTTCGTTCGGTCTGGCCATTTGTCTGAGGATGGAAAGCCGAGGAAAAAGACAAATCAATGCCCATCCTAGCACAAAAGGATCGCCAAAACCTCGAAACAAACTAGGAACCTCTGTCAGAAACGATGTTCTCTGGGATACCATGTAAACGAACCACATGCTGGAAAAATAATGGCACCAAATCAGAGGAGGAAGGCAATTTAGACAAAGGTACCAAATGGACCATCTTAGAAAAGCGATCACAAACCACCCAAATGACCGACATCTTTTGAGAGACGGGGAGATCCGAAATAAAATCCATAGAAATATGCGTCCAGGGCCTCTTCGGGACCGGCAAGGGCAAAAGCAACCCACTGGCACGAGAACAGCAGGGCTTAGCCCGAGCACAAGTCCCACAGGACTGCACAAAAGAACGCACATCCCGTGACAAAGACGGCCACCAGAAGGATCTAGCCACCAAATCTCTGGTACCAAAGATTCCAGGATGCCCAGCCAACAATGAATCTCAGAGATAACTCTACTAGTCCATCTATCAGGGACAAACAATTTCTCCGCTGGGCAACGGTCAGGTCTATCAGCCTGAAATTTTTGCAGCACCCGCCGCAAATCAGGGGAGATGGCAGACAAAATTACCCCCTCTTTGAGAATACCCGCCGGCTTAGGAACACCCGGAGAGTCAGGCACAAAACTCCTTGACAGGGCATCAGCCTTCACATTCTTAGAGCCCGGAAGGTACAAAACCACAAAATCAAAACGGGAGAAAAATAACGACCATCGAGCCTGTCTCGGATTCAACCGTTTGGCAGACTCAAGATAAGTCAAATTCTTGTGATCTGTCAAGACCACCACGCGATGCTTGGCTCCTTCCAGCCAATGACGCCACTCCTCGAATGCCCACTTCATGGCCAACAACTCACGATTACCAACATCCTAGTTACGCTCAGCAGGCGAAAACTTTCTAGAAAAGAAAGCACATGGCTTCATCACCGAGCCATCAGAACTTCTTTGCGACAAAACAGCCCCTGCTCCAATCTCAGAAGCATCAACCTCAACCTGAAACGGGAGCGAAACATCTGGCTGGCACAACACAGGGGCAGAAAAAAAATGACGCTTTAACTCCTGAAAAGCCCTCACAGCCGCAGAAGACCAATTGACCACATCAGCACCCTTCTTGGTCAAATCAGTCAACGGCTTAGCAACAGTAGAAAAATTAGCGATGAAGCGCCGATAAAAATTAGCAAAGCCCAGGAACTTTTGCAGGCTCTTCACAGATGTCGGCTGAGTCCAATCGTAAATGGCCTGGACTTTAACAGGGTCCATCTCGATAGTAGAAGGGGAAAAAATGAACCCCAAAAATGAAACCTTCTGAACTCCAAAGAGGCACTTTGACCCCTTCACAAACAAGGAATTCGCACGAAGGACCTGGAACACCATTCTGACCTGCTTCACATGAGACTCCCAATCATCAGAAAAGACCAAAATATCATCTAAATACACAATCAGGAATTTATCCAGGTACTCTCGGAAGATGTCATGCATAAAGGACTGAAATACTGATGGAGCATTGGAAAGCCCGAATGGCATAACCAGGTACTCAAAATGGCCCTCGGGCGTATTAAATGCTGTTTTCCATTCATCGCCTTGTTTAATACGCACAAGATTATACGCCCCTCGAAGATCTATCTTGGTGAACCATCTAGCCCCTTTAATACGAGCAAACAAATCAGACAGCAATGGCAAAGGATACTGAAATTTGACTGTAATTTTATTAAGAAGGCGGTAATCAATACAAGGTCTCAAAAAACCATCCTTCTTGGCCACAAAAAAGAACCCTGCTCCTAACGGTGATGACGACGGGCGACTATGGCCTTTCTCCAAGGATTCCTTTATATAACTCCGCATAGCGGCGTGTTCTGGCACAGATAAATTGAACAATCGGCCCTTAGGAAACTTACTACCAGGAATCAAATTAATTGCACAATCGCAATCCCTATGAGGAGGTAGGGCACTGGCTTTGGGCTCATCAAATACATCCCGATAATCCGACAAAAACTCTGGAACTTCAGAAGGAGTGGAAGACGAAATAGACAAAAATGGAACATCACCATGTACCCCCTGGCAACCCCAGCTGGACACAGACATAGATTTCCAGTCCAATACTGGATTATGACCCTGTAGCCATGGCAACCCCAAAACGACCACATCATGCAGATTATGCAACACCAGAAAGCGGATATCCTCCTGATGTGCAGGAGCCATGCACATGGTCAATTGGGTCCAGTACTGAGGCTTATTCTTGGCCAAAGGCATAGCATCAATTCCTCTCAATGGAATAGGATACTGCAAGGGCTCCAAGAAAAAACCACAGCGCCTAGCATACTCCAAGTCCATCAAATTCAGGACAGCGCCTGAATCCACAAATGCCATAACAGAATAGGATGACAAAGAGCAAATCAGAGTAACAGACAATAGAAATTTAGACTGTACCGTACCAATGGTGGCAGACCTAGCGAACCGCTTAGTGCGTTTAGGACAATCGGAGATAGCATGAGTGGAATCACCACAATAAAAACATAGCCCATTCTGACGTCTGTGTTCTTGCCGTTCAGCTCTGGTCAAAGTCCTATCACATTGCATAGGCTCAGGCCCATGCTCAGATAGTACCGCCAAATGGTGCACAGCTTTACGCTCACGCAAGCGTCGATTGATCTGAATTGCCAAGGACATAGACTCATTCAGACCAGCAGGCATGGGAAACCCCACCATGACATCCTTAACGGCTTCAGAGAGACCCTTTCTGAAGATTGCTGCCAGGGCACATTCATTCCACTGAGTGAGCACAGACCACTTTCTAAACTTCTGACAATATATCTCCGCTTCATCCTGACCCTGACACAGAGCCAGCAACATTTTCTCTGCCTGATCCACTGAATTAGGTTTGTCATAAAGCAATCCAAGCGCCAGGAAAAACGCATCAACATCACGCAATGCCGGATCTCCTGGCACAAGGGAAAATGTCCAGTCTTGAGGGTCACCACGTAACAAAGAAATAATGATCTTTACTTGTTGAACAGGGTCACCTGAGGAGCGAGGTTTAAAGGCAAGAAACAATTTACAATTATTTTTGAAATTCAAGAACTTAGATCTATCACCAAAAAACAAATCAGGAATTGGAATCCTAGGCTCTGGCATTGGATTCTGAACCACAAAATCTTGAATGTTTTGTACCCTTGTAGTGAGATTATCCATCCAAGAGGACAGACCTTGAATGTCCATGTTTACACCAGTGTCCTGAACCACCCAGAGGTAAAGGGGAAAAGAGAGACAAAACACACTGCAAAGAAGAAAAAAAAATGGTCTCAGAACTTCTCTTATCCCTCTATTGAGATGCATTAGTACTTTGGGCCACCTGTACTGTTATGACCTGGTGGTCAGGACAACAATGGACCTGAAGGTTAAGAGCACACGGAATGACCTGATAGTTACTGATAATAAAGGACGAGCTCTGGGACGTGGGAACTCTGCTGACCGAAATCCCTAATCCTATCAAACACACTAGAAATAGCCGTGGAATGCGCCTAACGCTCCCTATGCAACTCGCCACAGCCTAAGGAACTAGCTAGCCCTGAAGATAGAAAAATAAAGCCTACCTTGCCTCAGAGAAATTCCCCAAAGGAAAAGGCAGCCCCCCACATATAATGACTGTGAGTAAAGATGAAAATACAAACACAGAGATGAAATAGATTTAGCAAAGTGAGGCCCAACTTACTGAACAGACCGAGGATAGGAAAGGTTACTTTGCGGTCAGCACAAAAACCTACAAAAAGACCACGCAGAGGGCGCAAAAAGACCCTCCGCACCGACTCACGGTGTGGAGGCGCTCCCTCGGCGTCCCAGAGCTTCCAGCAAGCAAGACAACAGTAAAAATAGCAAGCTGGACAGAAAAATAGCAAACCAAAGAAATACAAGCTGGAACTTAGCTTCTGCTGGGAAGACAGGTCACAAGAACGATCCAGGAGTGAACTAGACCAATACTGGAACATTGACAGGTGGCATGGAGCAAAGATCTAAGAGGAGTTAAATAGAGCAGCCAGCTAACGAATTGACCTCGTCAGCTGTGGAAAGAAACTCAGAAACACCCACCAGAGGAAGTCCATGGACAGAACCAGCCGAAGTACCATTCATGACCACAGGAGGGAGCCCGACAACAGAATTCACAACAGGAATCATAGCTTCTGATGAACCAGATGAATGTATGGGGAAACATGTGTCGAGTCAACCACAGAACCATGATAAGCAATTTATCTTCTAATAGAGTTACATAACACATCAGAGTTACATGAATCACGATGAAGTCTGTATTGAAAGTATATATATATATACACACACACACACACACACACACACAGTAGCAGAAGAGACTTGTTTGGGCTAAAGAACACAAGGAATGGACATTAGACCAGTGGAAATCTGTGCTTTGGTCTGATGAGTCCAAATTTGAGATCTTTGGTTCCAACCACCATGTCTTTGTGCGACGCAGAAAAGGTAAGCGGATGGACTCTACATGCCTGGTTCCCACCATGAAGCATGGAGGAGGAGGTGTGATGGTGTGGGGGTGCTTTGCTGGTGACACTGTTAGGGATTTATTCAAAATTGAAGGCATACTGAAACAGCATGGCTACCACAGCATCTTGCAGTGGCATGCTATTCCATCCGGTTTGCGTTTAGCTGGACCATCATTTATTTTTCAACAGGACAATGACCCCAAACACACCTCCAGGCTGTGTAATGGCTATTTGACCAACAAGGAGAGTGATGGGGTGCTATGCCAGATGACCTGGCCTCCACAGTCACCAGACCTGGACTCAATCAAGATGGTTTGGGGTGAGCTGGACCGCAGAGTGAAGGAAAAAGGGCCAACAAGTGCTAAGCATCTCTGGGAACTCCTTCAAGATTGTTAGAAGACCATTCCCAGTGACTACCTCTTGAAGCTCATCAAGAGAATGCCAAGAGTGTGCAAAGCAGTCATCAAAGCAAAAGGTGGCTTCTTTGAAGAACCTAGAATATAAGACATAATTTCAGTTGTTTCACACTTTTTTGTTAAGTACCGTATATACTCGAGTATAAGCCGAGATTTTCAGCCCAAATTTTTGGGCTGAAAGTGCCCCTCTCAGCTTATACTCGAGTCAAGGTGGGCGGCAGGGTCGGCGGGTGAGGGGGAGAGGGCGCTGAGGCATACTTACCTGCTTCCAGCGATCCTGGCGCTCCCCGCCTCTCCCACGGTCTTTGGTGCTGCAGCTCTTCCCCTGTTCAGCGGTCACATGGGACCGCTCATTAGAAAAATGAATAGGCGGCTCCACCTCCCATAGGGGTGGAGCCGCGTATTCATTTCTCTAATCAGCGGTAACGGTGACCGCTGATAGAGGAAGAAGCTCCGGCACCGAAGACAGCTGTCCGGGAGAAGGAGCCGGACGCCAGGACCAGGTAAGTATGTCATATTTACCTGTCCCCGTTCCAGCCGCCAGGCGCCGCTCCATCTTCCCGGCGTCTCTGCGCTCTGACTGTGCAGGTCAAAGGGCGCGATGACGCATATAGTGTACGCGACGCCCTCTGCCTGATCAGTCAGAGCGGAGAGACGCCGGGACCGGACGCTGGGGAGCTGCAATCAAGAGAGGTGAGTATGACTTTTTTTTTTAATTGCAGCAGCAGCGGCAGCAATAGCACAGATTTATGTGGAGCATCTATGGGGAAATATGAACGGTGCAGAGCACTATATGGGGCACAGCTATGGGGCAATATGAACGGTGCAGAGTATATATGGGGCACAGCTATGGGGCAATATGAACGGTGCAGAGCATATATGGGGCACAGATATGGGGCAATATGAACGGTGCAGAGCATATATGGGGCACAGATATGGGGAAATATGAACGGTGCAGAGCATATATAGGGCACAAATATGGGGAAATATGAACGGTGCAGAGCATATATGGGGCACAGATATGGGGAAATATGAACGGTGCAGAGCATATATTGGGCACAGATATGGGGAAATATGAACGGTGCAGAGCACTATATGGGGCACAGATATGGGGAAATATGAACGGTGCAGAGCATATATGGGGCACAGCTATGGGGAAATATGAACGGTGCAGAGCATATATGGGGCACAGATATGGGGAAATATGAACGGTGCAGAGCATATATGGGGCACAGATATGGGGAAATATGAACGGTGCAGAGCATATATGGGGCACAGATATGGGGAAATATGAACGGTGCAGAGCATATATGGGGCACAGATATGGGGAAATATGAACGGTGCAGAGCATATATGGGGCACAGCTATGGGGAAATATGAACGGTGCAGAGCATATATGGGGCACAGATATGGGGAAATATGAACGGTGCAGAGCATATATGGGGCACAGATATGGGGAAATATGAACGGTGCAGAGCATATATGGGGCACAGATATGGGGAAATATGAACGGCGCAGAGCATATATGGGGCACAGATATGGGGAAATATGAACGGCGCAGAGCATATATGGGGCACAGATATGGGGAAATATGAACGGCGCAGAGCATATATGGGGCACAGATATGGGGAAATATGAACGGCGCAGAGCATATATGGGGCACAGATATGGGGAAATATGAACGGCGCAGAGCATATATGGGGCACAGCTATGGGGAAATATGAATGGTGCAGAGCATATATGGGGCACAGATATGGGGAAATATGAACGGTGCAGAGCATATATGGGGCACAGATATGGGGAAATATGAACGGTGCAGAGCATATATGGGGCACAGCTATGGGGAAATATGAACGGTGCAGAGCATATATGGGGCACAGATATGGGGAAATATGAACGGTGCAGAGCATATATGGGGCACAGATATGGGGAAATATGAACGGCGCAGAGCATATATGGGGCACAGATATGGGGAAATATGAACGGTGCAGAGCATATATGGGGCACAGATATGGGGAAATATGAACGGCGCAGAGCATATATGGGGCACAGATATGGGGAAATATGAACGGTGCAGAGCATATATGGGGCACAGATATGGGGAAATATGAACGGTGCAGAGCACTATATGGCACAGCTATGGGGAAATATGAACAGTGCAGAGCACTATATGGCACAGCTATGGGGAAATATGAACGGTGCAGAGCACTATATGGCAGAGCTATAGGGAAATAATGATCTATTTTTATTTTTGAAATTCACCGGTAAATGCTGCATTTCCACCCTAGGCTTATAAGTTTTCCCAGTTTTTTGTGGCAAAATTAGGGGGGTCGGCTTATACTCGGGTCGGCTTATAATCGAGTATATACGGTATATAATTCCACATGTGTTAATTCATAGTTTTGATGCCTTCAGTGTGAATGTACACTTTTCATAGTCATGAAAATATACAAAAATCTTTAAATGAGGTCTGTCCAAACCTTTGGTCTGTACTGTATATATGTATGCATAATCTGTACTCTAGACTTAGCAGAGGAAAAGAGATTTAATACTTGACCTTTGATATCACGTATTGTGCAGTGTACACTGGTTTATTCACCCTTTTTATATCTGCGCCTACATACACCAAAGGAAAATAGATGAAAAATAATATTTGTATAGTGTGAACTTATATGAATATAGCTGCCGTAAGCAATAAGAATAGCCTAGTGTGAATAATACACACCTACCATAAGAGATATTGACTTTCCTGTTATCTGTATAGCTTTTCTGTTCTCATTTATATTGCGGTGCTGCATCAGAAGTAGAACATTACCAGGAATTTAAGTGACAGTGGTCCTCAAGCGGGGGCACGATTCTCGTATCTTAGGGTGCCAACCTCCGCTGGTAGGTAGGATCAGCAAAAGTTGTTGTCCAATTTGTTCTGAGTACGCTGATACCCCATATGTTGGGGTAAACCCCTGTTTGGGCACACGGGAGAGCTCGGAAGGGAAGGAGCACTGTTTTACTTTTTCAACGCAGAATTAGCTGGAATTGAGATCAGACGCCATGTCGCGTTTGGAGAGACCTGATGTGCCTAAACAGTGGAAACCCCCAATTCTAACTGAAACCCTAACCAAAACACACCCCTAATCCCAACCACACCCCTAACCCCAACCTTACCCCTAACCCCAACCTTACCCCTAATCCCAACACACCCCTAACCCTAATCCGAAACCTAACCACAACCCTAACTCCAACACATCCCTAACCCTAATCCCATCCATAACTCTAACCACACCCCTAACCCTGACACACCCCTAACTCTAATCCCAACTGTAAATGTAATCCAAACCCTAACTTTAGCCCCAACCCTAACTGTAGCCCTAACCCTAACTTTAGCCCCCACCCTAACCCTAACTTTAGTCCCAAACCTAACCTTAACTTTAGCCCCAACCCTAACTGTAGCTCTAACCCTAACTTTAGCCCCAACCCTAACCCTAACTTTAGCCCCAGCCCTAACCCTAACTTTAGCCCCAACCCTAACTGTAGCCCTAACCCTAGCCCCAACCCTAACCCTAGCCCTAACCCTTGCCTTAGCCCTAACCCTAGTCTTAACCCTAACCCTAGTCCTTGTCCTAACCCTAGCCCTAACCCTAATAATAATAATAATTTTATTTATATAGCGCCAACATATTCCGCAGCGCTTTACAAATTGTAGAGGGGACTTGTACAGACAATAGACATTACAGCATAACAGAAATCACAGTTTAAAATAGATACCAAGAAGAATGAGGGCCCTGCTCGCAAGCTTACAAACTATGAGGAAAAGGGGAGACACGAGAGGTGGATGGTAACAATTGCTTTAGTTATTCGGACCAGCCATAGTGTAAGGCTCGGGTGTTCATGTAAAGCTGCATGAACCAGTTAACTGCCTAAGTATGTAACAGTACAGACACAGAGTGTTAGGGCTAGTGGAACGCACCGAGAAAGTAGAGATGTTTATTATTAATGGTGCGTTCGCAGCCCGGGGTCCACCGTGCAGGAGGAACCTGCTGCTAGCAAATGGCAGCACTGTTTGGCGGTATAGACTAGCTCTGTTACTCCACAGAGTAGCCGTGAAAGGGAAGCACTGCGCCCTGTTAGCCTCACAGGAGCACAAGCTTACTGCCAAGCTGATAGCAGTCAGTGGTTATGCAACACACAATCTCCTCACCGGAGAAGCCGATATTCTCGGGGCTTATTTCAGCTGGGTCCCAGAACACAGTCATACAATCTCCTCACCAGAGGTGCCGGTATTCTAGGGGCTTCAGCCGGGTCCCTGAACACACTCATGCATAACCACACTGGCGCAAAGTACATATATGAATTGACACTAGCGCATGGCCGTGCGGCCATGCGAGCCTTATATAGTTGCAGCAAGTAAAAGACCTTCCTAGAAGGACCAATGAGAGACTGCCATACCTGAGCATGTGACCCTAAATCTCCACTGAGAGATCTTGCCCTGGGCATGCTCAGTGTGCAAAGCAGGATTTAGTCCTAGCACTTGAAAGACCTTCCAGAAAAGGACCAATGGACTTAGCTGCAGTATCTGACCATGTGACCCTCGATCTCCACTGAGAGGTCTTACTCAGGGCATGCTCAGAATGAGAAAAACAGGACTTAGTCTCAGAAGCGTCTGCTCGCCGCTGCCCAGCACTGACTTCAATGGCAGAAGCCGGAGAAGCAGCAGTAACTCTTTGTACAGAGTGGGACTGAGCAAGACGCTGGGACCGACGTCTCTGCTGAGCAGGCTCCACTGCGGCAAGAGAAGAATGGGAGACCGCAGCGGAGGTGGCCCGAGATTCCACCTGTGCAGAGGGCTATTAACTGCATAAAGTGTATGAGAACATGATACGAGGAACTTTTTTTTTTTTTTATGATAGGCCACACCGGGATCATTAGGTTAATGTGTTGAGGCGGTAGGCCAATCTGAACAAATGAGTTTTTAGGGCACGCTTAAAACTGTGTGGATTGGGGATTAATCGTATTAACCTGGGTAGTGCATTCCAAAAAATCGGTGCAGCACGTGTAAAGTCTTGGAGACAGGAATTGGAGGTTCTGATTATTGAGGATGCTAACCTGAGGTCATTAACGGAGCGTAGGGCACGGGTAGGGTGGTAGACTGAAACCAGAGAGGAGATGTAGGGTGGTGCTGAGCCATGGAGTGCTTTGTGGATGAGGGTAGTAGTTTTGTACTGGATTCTGGAGTGGATGGGTAGCCAGTGTAATGACTGGCACAAGGTAGAGGCATCGGTGTAACGGTTGGTGAGGAATATGATCCTGGCTGCAGCATTCAGGACAGATTGGAGCGGGGAGAGTTTGGTAAGAGGGAGGCCAATTAGTAGAGAGTTACAATAGTCCAGACGAGAATGAATAAGTGAAACAGTAAGAGTTTTTGCAGAGTTGAAAGTAAGAAAAGGGCGAATTCTAGAAATGTTTTTGAGGTGCAGATAAGAAGAGCGAGCCAGTGATCGGATGTGGGGGGTGAATGAAAGCTCGAAATCAAGGATGACCCCAAGGCAGCGGGCATGTTGCTTTGGAGTAATGGTGGAACCGCACATGGAGATGGCAATGTCAGGCAAAGGTAGGTTAGTAGAGGGAGAAAACACGAGGAGTTCAGTTTTTGACAGGTTCAGCCCTAACTCTAACGGTAAAATGGAAATAAATACTTTTTTAAATTTTATTATTTTTCCCTAACTAAGGGGGTGATAAAGGGGATTTGATTTACTATTCATAGCTGGTATTTAGCGGATTTTTATGATTGGCAGCTGTCACACACTAAAAGACGCTGTTTCTTGCAAGAAATAGTTTTTACGTCTCCACATTTTGAGAGCTATAATTTTTCCATATTTTGGTCCACAGAGTCATATGAGGTCTTGTTTTTTGCAGGACGCGTTGATGTTTTTATTGGTATCATTTTTGGGCACGTGACATTTTTTGATCGTTTTTTATTCCGATTTTTGTGAGGCAGAATGACCAAAAACCAGCTATTCATGAGATGATGCTGTATGGGGGCTCATTTTTTGTGGGACAAGATGACGTTTTCAACGGTACCATAGTTATATATATCCGTCTTTTTGATCGCGTGTTACTCCACTTTTTGTTTGGAAGTATGATAATAAAGTGTTGTTTTTTGCCTTTTTTTTACGGCGTTCACTGAAGGGGTTAACTAGTGGGACAGTTTTATAGGTGGGGTCGTTACGGACGCGGCGATACTAAATATGTGTACTTTTATTTTTTTTATTGTTTAGATAAAGAAATGTATTTATGGGAACAATATTTTTTTTTTATTTAGGAATTTTTTTATTTTGTTTTTTATTTTTTTTTTAATATTTTCTAAATATTTTTTTTTTTACTTAATAACATTGTCCCAGGGGGCACATCACACTATAGGGTCAGATTGCTGATCTGACACTTTGCACAGCACTGTGTCAAATCAGCGATTTGACAAGCAGGGCTGCAGTCTTACCAGCACCTGCTCTGAGCAGGTGCTTGTAAGCCACCTCCCTGCAGGACCCAGAAAGAGCCCCGCGGCCATTTGGGATCCGGGGCCTGCAGGGAGGAGATGCTCGGTACAAGGTGAGCACATCGCCTTGTACCGAGGGTCTCAGGGAAGCACGCAGGGAGCCCCCTTCCTGCTGTGCGATGCTTCCCTATGCCCGGCACATAGTGCCGGATGTCAGCTGCGATAATCAGCTGACACCCGCCCGCGATCGGCCGCGCTCCCCCCGTGAGCACGGCCGATTGCATATGACGTACTATCCCGTCACTGGGAATTAAGTCCCAGGTCACCTCGACGGAATAGTACGTCATATGGGATTAAGGGGTTAATAATAAACTCTACACTCAATCATTCATGTGAGTGCCAAGTTTTACATTTTACTATCAATAAAAACATCTACTTGGGGCACAAAAACAAACTCTCACACAGCTTCATATCCCGAAAATTGAAAACAGTACAGTTCTTGGAAAATGTCGATAGAAGCAATTTTTATTTTACAGCCAGCGATCAAATACGTATTTCCCCAATGTATATATATGTTCTGCATCCTGGTATATATGTAACTTATCCTGCCTGGGCCACATCTTATTATATATCCCCCATCCTGGTATATATGTCCCTTATCCTGGGCTCCGTCCTTGTATATGCAGTCATGGCCAAAAGTGTTGACACCCCTGCAATTCTGTCAGATAATACTCAGTTTCTTCCTGAAAATGATTGCAAACACAAATTATTTGGTATTATTATCTTCATTTAATTTGTCTTAAATGAAAAAACACAAAAAGTATTGTCCTAAAGCCAAATTGGATATAATTCCACACCAAACATAAAAAAGGGGGTGGACAAAAGTATTGGCACTGTTCGAAGAATCATGTGATGCTTCTCTAATTTGTGCAATTAACAGCACCTGTAACTTACCTGTGGCACCTAACAGGTGTTGGCAATAACTAAATCACACTTGCAGCCAGTTGACATGGATTAAAGTTGACTCAACCTCTGTCCTGTGTCCTTGTGTGCACCACATTGAGCATGGAGAAAAGAAAGAAGACCAAAGAACTGTCTGAGGACTTGAGAAACCAAATTGTGAGGAAGCATGAGCAATCTCAAGGCTACAAGTTCATCTCCAAAGACCTGAAAGTTCCTGTGTCTACCGTGCGCGGTGTCATCAAGAATTTTAAAGCCCATGGCACTGTGGCTAACCTCCCTAGATGTGGACGAAAAAGAAAAATTGACAAGAGATTTAAACGCAAGATTGTGCGGATGTTGAATAAAGAACCTCGACTAACATCCAAACAAGTTCAAACTGCCCTGCAGTCCGAGGGTACAACAGTGTCAACCCGTACTATCCGTCGGCATCTGAATGAAAAGGGACTGTATGGTAGGAGACTCAGGAAGACCCCACTTCTTACCCCGAGACATAATAAAGCCAGGCTGGAGTTTGCCAAAGCTTACCTGAAAAAGCCTAAAACGTTTTGGAAGAATGTTCTCTGGTCAGATGAGACAAAAGTAGAGCTTTTTGGGCAAAGGCATCCACTTCGAGTTTACAGGAGAAAAAAAGAGGCATTCAAAGAAAAGAACACGGTCCCTACAGTCAAACATGGCAGAGGTTCCCTGATGTTTTGGGGTTGCTTTGCTGCCTCTGGCACTGGACTGCTTGACCGTGTGCATGGCATTATGAAGTCTGAAGACTACCAACAAATTTTGCAGCATAATGTAGGGCCCAGTGTGAAAAAGCTGGGTCTCCCTCAGAAGTCATGGGTCTTCCAGGAGGAAAATGACCCAAAACACACTTCAAAAAGCACTAGAAAATGGTTTGAGAGAAAGCACTGGAGACTTCTAAGGTGGCCAGCAATGAGTCCAGACCTGAATCCCATAGAACACCTGTGGAGAGATCTAAAAATGGCAGTTTGGAGAAGGCACCCTTCAAATATCAGGGACCTGGAGCAGTTTGCCACAGAAGAATGGTCTAAAATTCCAGCAGAGCTTTGTAAGAAACTCGTTGATGGTTACTGGAAGCGGTTGGTCGCAGTTATTTTGGCTAAAGGTTGTGCAACCAAGTATTAGGCTGAGGGTGTCAATACTTTTGTCTGGCCCATTTTTGGAGTTTTGTGTAAAATTATGAATATTTTGCTTTTTGCTTCATTCTCTTTTGTGTTTTTTCATTTAAGACAAATTAATTGAAGATAATAATACCAAATAATTTGTGTTTGCAATCATTTTCAGGAAGAAAATGAGTATTATCTGACAGAATTGCAGGGGTGTTAATACTTTTGGCCATGACTGTATATCCTCATACTGGTATATACAGTGGGGGGAATAATTATTTGATCCCTTGCTGATTTTGTAAGTTTGCCTACTGACAAAGACATGAACAGTCTATGATTTTACAGGTAGGTTAATTTTAACATTGAGAGATAGAATATCAAAAATAAAATCCAAAAAATCATATTGTATAAATTATATACATTTATTTGCATTTTGCAGTGATAAATAAGTATTTGATCCCTCTGGCAAGCAAAATTCCTCCTGACATGTGCGCAAACCTCATTATCAACTACAAAAAAGTCTGACTGCTGTGCTTGACAGCAAGGGTTTTGCCACCAAGTATTAGGGTATGTGCACACGTCTGGATTTTTAGCATTTTTTTTGCGGAATTTCACCATAAAAACGCTATAAATCCACTAAAAAAACGCTAACATTATGCATCCTATCATTTATAATGCATTCCGCATTTTTTGTGCATATGTTAGCGTTTTTTTCCGCAAAAAAAACGCATACCGCAAAAAATCCGGACATGCTCTATCTTTTTGCGGATTTTCTGCGGAATTCCTATCAAAATGGACATTCTGGAAAAATCCGCAAAAATTCCGCAAAAAATCAGCGCAAAAAACGCGTCAAAAACGCGCAAATTCTGCGAGAAATCCGCACGAAAAAAGCACGCGGATTTCTGGCAGAATTCTCCGGATTTTGTCAGGAAAAAATCCTGACGTGTGCACATACCCTTAGGCCTTGCTTGCCAGAGGGATCAAATACTTATTTATCACTGCAAAATGCAAATAAATTTATATAATTTATACAATGTGATTTCCTGGATTTTATTTTTGGTATTCTATCTCTCAATGTTAATATTAACCTACCATTAAAATTATTTGTCAGTGGGCAAACTTACAAAATCAGCAAGGGATCAAATACTTATTTCCCTCATTGTATGTCCCTTATCCTGGGACCCATCATGGTATATGTATATCCCCCATCCTGGTATATATGTCCCTTATCCCGGTACCCATCCTGGTATATATATCCTCCATCCTGGTAAAAATGTCCCTTATCCTGGCCCCATCCTGGTATATATGCCCCTTATCCTGGGCCTCATCCTGGTAATTTGTCCCTTATCGTGGTCCCATCCTTGTAATATGTCCCGGACACTGATATATGTCAATTATCCTGGGATCCATCCTGATAATATGTCCCTTATCCTAATATATGTCCCTTATCCTCGCCCTGATCCTCCTAATATGTCCCTTATCCTGTTATATGTCCCTTATCCTGGGTCCCATTCTAGTAATATGTTCCTTAACCTGGTATATGTCCCTTATCCTGGGCCCCCATGCTGGTATATGTCTCCCATTCTGCTACTGTTCTTCAATGCATAGAAAAAAAACAATTCGACACACCTTCCCTCCACTCCCCGCTGTGCGGCATCCCTTCTGAAGTTGGCAGCTTACTTTAGCGTGTACACGACGGGAGCGCATGATGTTACTGCCATGCGCCCCTGGTAAAGTCACATGCATGCCAACGTCAGCTGATGGCCTCTGATTGGCTGGCACTCTGCGCTGTGGTGACTCACTGGTTTCTCAATCGAGAATGGTGGGTATGTATGAGCTATGCATACTCCCGGTCAGTGGGAGCGTCCATTGATATAAGGGGGAAAGGTCTTTAAAGGGTAAATGCTTGTGACGCCACCTGTGGTATTCGGTCAGGGTGACCGACGTTGCTTAGGGGTCCGCTGGGGTGATGTGATGGCAGCTAGTTGGTATACCTTCTCACAGGTGAAGTATGTCCCCAGGGCTTCCCAGAGTGTAGATGGTGGGTGGTGTGAGGCACAGTGAAGAACGAGGGCACAAGGTTGCAGTCTCTTTACCTTTTTACTGTAAGCTTCAGCGTCCTCAGTCCAGAGCACCGGATCACAGGGTAGGCAGAGTCCGGCCGATCTGAAGGCAAATCCAGAGCCCCCTTATCCAGGTGGAAATCAGTAGCCTTCCTCTAGCGCCTGAGTGTTGTAGTCCCTCCCTGCTGAGCTTCTCGGTGAGGTCCTCACAACTATTGTAGATGTTAAGTCTCTTTCTCTCTGTCCCCCTGATGGATAGGATAGGACAAACCCGTATGACTGATGGCCTGAGGCTTCTTACAGGGACACTATCACGCCCTGGCCCCCACAATTTGCCACCGTGCCTCCTGGGTATAAGGTCGGGCAACTAAGGAACTAGCTGTCTCGCCGGTCTCTGGAGCTAGGCTTGGAGACGATGACTCCCTCGGTGTTCTGGCTACCAGCTTCTGCGCCTCAGAAAGGAGGCAGCCTTTTACAGGGCAGAACTCCTTCTGGTTTCCTCTCCTTTTGCTATGACTTCGTTTCTCACTCTCAGCAACGCAATTCCCTTTCAATGTCTCTCTCTGTGGATGCTGCCGCATTGGTAAGCAGGCACAGCTCCGTGGCCTTCTGTCTAGGCCTCTGACAGGATCCCACCCCTGTCAGGGACCCACTACCTGAGAGGAGCTCAGATAGCAGCTCACTGGGTGAAGCCCAGCTCACTTCTCTCCCACTTCCTGTCCAAACTGCCAGTTTTACCTTATTGTGAGGAGTGCCCTAATAAATAGAAACATGGCTCCCCCTGGTGGCCTGGAGTGTGAAGTGTGTTGTGTGGTTTGTGATACCTGGCAAAGAGATCTTCTTTATTGCCTTCAGATGTAATATCACTCCCCCTGGTGGAAGAATGACACTACTGCAACGACCAGGACCCTGGGGTGCTGCACTTCCAGCCAGCATAGCTTTTTTTTAAATTAATAAATTGGTGAACGAAGGAGTCGGGGGGTGTTTTTAAAATAAAATATTTTTGTATGTTTTTTTTCTTTTTAACTTACTGAGTTAGTAATGGGGGTGTCTGATAAATGCCTCTCCATTACAAACTCTTGGGCTTGATGGCAGCTGCCTGGCTAACACCTCCTTCCCTGTCCCTAGCGCTAGGAGGCACCCTAGCTATCCCTGCTCCCTAGATTACTTCTAATTGTGATGATGCTGGTGCCACGTACCTTGCTGAGCTCCTGTATCTACCCTAAGTCTGTTCCCTACCTCGACACTGGGAAGACAAGAGTAGTAGTGTACGGAAATGCACCTACCATCCTAACAAGGGAATAAGTACATGGATAAAGGAAAATACCAATCATACAAATGTGCTCTCACAAACAACAGAGGGAAGCACCGGGTTTGAAGGAAGGGGAAAAGTAGGAGAAGAGGAGGATTTCCATACAACCAAAATCAAGCTACAGTCTTTAGATAAATCCACCAAACAGCAAAACTGAACCATGCTTCATGAAGCTAACTCTGGCAATGCGTGCTTGCCAGAGGCCATTATATATAGGAGAGGGAAATGGCCAACACTGAACAGCTGAGAATATAAACGCAGGTAAGCTTCCAGGAGCTCTCAACTGAACAGATCAACCCCTGTACAGCTAGAATAATCTTTCACAGTTCTATTTGAAGGTGAAGTTTTCTAATCAGTGCAAGAAGGAGAAATCAGGCAGCGTGGTCTTCTGTCTCGGTAAACCCGTGACACTGACACTGCACAGCATACATCAACCCCCAGAAATATTATCCCAATTGGTAATGAATAAAGGCAATCCGGGAGAGTTGGGCAAAGTGCCAGAAATGGCGCATCTAATATGATACACCAATTCTGGGGCTGCTGCGGGCTGTTATTTTTAGGCTGGTGTAGTGGAAAATATGTATTGGTATGGATGTATGACCTGCAGTAATTAACATCTGTCTGAGGCTGCAGCTCTTCACAAAGGTCATAACCTATGTTATCCTGAGAAAAGACAGTTTTCCTGCACTCAGACCCCAGGGTGCCTTCCTGGGACACACAGAAGTGGAAACATTTCAAACCTTCTGAGGCCTTGAAGAGAGAAGCCAATCAAGTTCTTTAAGAGCAAACTCACACAACCCACACCTTCATGGATTTTGCTGTGTGCAGAGTTGGGCATAGACATGCTGATAAAGAAAATAACTTTCCAAAAACATTTCCCACAAAGTGAAATGCATACAGTTGTTCAAAATGTCTTGGTATACTTAAGCATTGAGATTTTCCTTCACTGGAACGAAGGGGTTAAGAACAACTATTAAAAATCAATCCCATAGCATTACCCTTCCCAACCAGACTTTACAGTTGTCACAAAGCAGTCAGGTCTAGGTAACATTCTTTGGCATTCACTGTTGACAAACTCGTATACTGAACTGCCAAGTAGAGAAACACTATTTGTCCTTCCACAGGATACATTTTTACTTCTCCCGAATCCAGGACAGTTTGCTTTAAACCACTCCATCTGGTGCTTGGCATTGTGCTTGGTGATATAAGGCTGGAATGTGTCTGCTACGCCAATGAATACACGCTTTGAAGGTCCTGTTTTTGAACCGATGTTAATAGCTTGGGAGGTTTGAATGCTGCAGTTATTGAGTCAGCAGTACACTATGCGCCTCAGCACTCACTCAGTGACTGTGCTCTGTAACGTTATGTGTTCTGCCATATCATAGCTGCAATGTTCTATCTTAAGTGTTTCCACTTTTCAATAATAACATGGTTAAGTACAGAATATTTAGGAAGAAAGAAATTTCACAAATGTCTGTAAAGACAGACTGCATGGAGAGGGCCTGGATGTTATACACCTGTGGAAATGGGATCAAGAGAAAAATATGAACTCAATTACTAAGTTCCTGAAAGGTTTGTACACACTGGAGGAGCTTTATTAAGCTCAATGTGCCAGAAATCTTTAGTAATGTACACCAAATATTCACTTTCATGACCTTCACTATATTTATTACATGTTTTAGACACCTTCAGAACATTGTCCAACAAAGAAGAGTATCTTTTCCAAAAGATGCATGGATTATTTTGAAACGAGCACACATAAATGTGCCACACAATTAAGACAACCAAAAAAGTGGTGTAAATTTAAATTAAGCTGTCTTAAAATTAGCCAGATGAACCATTGTGATAAATCTGGTGCATTTTAACTCTTTTATGACCTTTGACGTACCTATACATCATGGGTGGGTATTGTTCCTAGACCTTTGATGTACAGGTACAGTACATTATGCCGAACATGAGCTGTGCCCGTGTGATTCCTGCTGGGAACTCAGCTTACATGAAACCCAAGAACTGGCTCTCATAGCCAAGAACAGTGCCCACACCGCCCTCAGATGTGTGACCCCCTAAATACAGCAATCGATATTGATCACAGCATTTGGGGATGAGACTCCCTCTACTTTCCGATCGGTGCCCCCGCAATATCATTGTGAGGGGGTGATCATTGTCATGGCAAGGTAATCATGATGACCCCAGGTCTGCCAACTATGGTAACCTGGTTAAACTATGCCAAGAGTATGATCTAAGAGGCTTCTGTCAGAGTAGCATTGACAGGTATAATGCATTGCAATGCATTATATCAGTGATTAACCCCTTCATGACCCAGCCTATTTTGACCTTAAAGACCTTGCCGTTTTTTGCAATTCTCACCAGTGTCCCTTTATGAGGTAATAACTCAGGAACGCTTCAATGGATCCTAGCGGTTCTGAGACTGTTTTTTCGTGACATATTGGGCTTCGTGTTAGTGGTAAATTTAGGTCAATAAATTCTGTGTTTATTTGTGATAAAAATGGAAATTTGGCGAAAATGTTGAAAATTTTGCAATTTTCACATTTTGAATTTTTATTCTGTTAAACCAGAGAGTTATGTGACACAAAATAGTTAATAAATAACATTTCCCACACGTCTACTTTACATCAGCACAATTTTGGAAACAAAATTTTTTTTTGCTAGGAAGTTATAAGGGTTAAAATTTGACCAGAGATTTCTCATTTTTACAACGAAATTTACAAAACCATTTTTTTTAGGGACCACCTCACATTTGAAGTCAGTTTGAGGGGTCTATATGGCTGAAAATACCCAAAAGTGACACCATTCTAAAAACTGCACCCCTCAAGGTACTCAAAACCACATTCAAGAAGTTTATTAACCCTTCAGGTGCTTCACAGCAGCAGAAGCAACACGGAAGGAAAAAATGAACATTTAACTTTTTAGTCACAAAAATGATTTTTCAGCAACAATTTTTTTATTTTCCCAATGGTAAAAGGAGAAACTGAACAACGAAAGTTGTTGTCCAATTTGTCCTGAGTATGCTAATACCTCATATGTGGGGGTAAACCACTGTTTGGGCGCACGGCAGGGCTTGGAAGGGAAGGAGCGCCATTTGACTTTTTGAATGAAAAATTGGCTGCACTCTTTAGCGGACACCATGTCACGTTTGGAGAGCCCCCGTGTGCCTAAAAATTGGAGCTCCCCCACAAGTGACCCCATTTTGGAAACTAGATGCCCCAAGGAACTTATCTAGATGCATAGTGAGCCCTTTAGACCCCCAGGTGCTTCACAAATTGATCCGTAAAAATGAAAAAGTACTTTTTTTTCACAAAAAAATTCTTTTAGCCTCAATTTTTTCATTTTCACATGGACAACAGGATACAATGGATCCTAAAATTTGTTGGGCAATTTCTCCTGAGTACACCGATACCTCACATGTGGGGGTAAACCACTGTTTGGGCACATGGTAAGGCTCGGAAGGGAAGGAGCGCCATTTGACTTTTTGAATGAAAAATTATCTCCATCGTTAGCGGACACCATGTCGCGTTTGGAGAGCCCCTGTGTGCCTATGCATTGGAGCTCCCCCACAAGTGACCCCATTTTGGAAACTAGACCCCCCAAAGAACTTATCTAGATGCATACTGAGCACTTTAAACCCCCAGGTGCTTCACAGAAGTTCATAATGCAGAGCCATGAAAATAAAAAATAATTTTTCTTTTCTCAAAAATGATTTTTTAGCCTGGAATTTCCTATTTTGCCAATGGTAATAGGAGAAATTGGACCACAAATGTTGTTGTCCAGTTTGTCCTGAGTACGCAGATACCCCATATGTGGGGGTAAACCACTGTTTGGGCGCACGGCAGGGCTCAGAAGGGAAGGCACGCCATTTGGCTTTTTAAATGGAAAATTAGCTCCAATCATTAGCGGACACCATGTCGCGTTTGGAGAGCCCCTGTGTGCCTAAACATTGGAGATCCCCCACAAATGACCCCATTTTGGAAACTAGACCCCCAAAGGAACTAATCTAGATGTGTGGTGAGCACTTTGAACCCTCAAATGCTTCACAGAAGTTTATAACGCAGAGCCATGAAAATAAAAAAAAAAAATTATTTTCTCAAAAATGATTTTTTAGCCCGCAATTTTTTATTTTCCCAAGGGTAACAGGAGAAATTTGACCCCAAAAGTTGTTGTCCAGTTTCTCCTGAGTACGCTGATACCTCATATGTGGGGGTAAACCACTGTTTAGGCACATGCTGGGGCTCGGAAGTGAAGTAGTGACGTTTTGAAATGCAGACTTTGATGGAATGCTCTGCGGACATCACGTTGCGTTTGCAGAGCCCCTGATGTGGCTAAACAGTAGAAACCCCCCACAAGTGACCCCATTTTGGAAACTAGACCCCCCAAGGAACTTATCTAGATGTGAGGTGAGCACTTTGAACCCCCAAGTGCTTCATAGAAGTTTATAACGCAGAGCCGTGAAAATAATAAATACGTTTTCTTTCCTCAAAAATAATTTTTTAGCCCAGAATTTTTTATTTTCCCAAGGGTTACAGGAGATATTGGACCCCAAAAGTTGTTGTCCAGTTTCTCTTGAGTAAGCTGATACCCCATATGTGGGGGTAAACTTCTGTTTGGGCACACTTCGGGGCTCAGAAGGGAAGTAGTGACTTTTGAAATGCAGACTTTGATGGAATGGTCTGTGGGCGTCACGTTGCGTTTGCAGAGCCCCTGGTGTGCCTAAACAGTAGAAACCCCCCACAAGTGACCCCATTTTGGAAACTAGACCCCCAAAGGAACTTATCTAGATATGTGGTGAGCACTTTCAACCCCCAAGTGCTTTAGAGAAGTTTATAACGCAGAGCCGTGAAAATAATAAATACGTTTTCTTTCCTCAAAAATGATGTTTTAGCAAGCAATTTTTTATTTTCTCATGGGTAACAGGAGAAATTGGACCCCAAAAATTGTTGCGCAGTTTGTCCTGAGTATGCTGGTACCCCATATGTGGGGGTAAACCACTGTTTGGGCACACGTCGGGGCTCGGAAGTGAGGGAGCACCATTTGACTTTTTGAATACAAGATTGGCTGGAATCAATGGTGGCGCCATGTTGCGTTTGGAGACCCCCTGATGTGCCTAAACAGTGGAAACCCCCAAATTCTAACTCCAACACACCCCTAACCCTTATCCCAACTGTAGCCGTAACCCTAATCACAACCCTAACCCCAACACACCCCTAACCCTAACCACAACCCTAATTCCAACCCAACCCTAACCCTAAGGCTATGTGCCAACGTTGCGGATTCGTATGATATTTTTCAGCACCATTTTTGAAAAAATCCGCGGGTAAAAGGCACTGCGTTTTACCTGCGGATTTACCGCGGATTGCCAGTGTTTTTTGTGCGGATTTCACCTGCGGATTCCTATTGAGGAACAGGTGTAAAACGCTGCGGAATCCGCACAAAGAATTGACATGCTGCGGAAAATACAACGCAGCGTTTCCGCGTGGTATTTTCCGCACCATGGGCACAGCGGATTTGGTTTTCCATATGTTTACATGGTACTGTAAACCTGATGGAACACTGCTGCGGATCCGCAGCCAAATCCGCACCGTGTGCACATAGCCTAATTCTAAAGGTATGTGCACACGCTGCGGAAAACGCTGCGGATCCGCAGCAGTTTCCCATGAGTTTACAGTTCAATGTAAACCTATGGGAAACAAAAATCGCTGTACACATGCTGCAGAAAAACTTCACGGAAACGCAGCGGTTTACATTCCGCAGCATGTCACTTCTTTCTGCGAATTCCGCAGCGGTTTTACAACTGCTCCAATAGAAAATCGCAGTTGTAAAACCGCAGTGAAATGCGCAGAAACACCGCGGTAAATCCGCGATAAATCCACAGCGGTTTAGCCCTGCGGATTTATCAAATCCTCTGCGGAAAAATCCGCAAAGGACCAGGATACGTGTGCACATCCCGAACCCTAACCCTACCCCTAACCCTAGCCCTAACCCTAGCCCTAGCCCTAACCGTACCCCTAACCCTAACCCTACCCCTAACCCTAACCCTAACCCTACCCCTAACCCTACCCCTAACCCTACCCCTAACCCTAGTTCTTACCCCAACATTAGTGGAACAAAAAAAAAAAATTCTTTATTTTTTTTTATTGTCCCTACCTATGGGGGTGACAAAGGGGGGGGGTCATTTACTATTTTTTTTATTTTGATCACTGAGATAGGTTATATCTCAGTGATCAAAACTCACTTTGGAATGAATCTGCCGGCTGGCAGATTCGGCGGGCGCACTGCACATGCGCCCGCCATTTTGGAAGATGGCGGCGCCCAGGAAAGAAGACGGACGGACCCCGGGAGGCTCGGTAAGTATAAGGGGGGGAGATCAGGGCACGAGGGGTGGATCGGAGCACGGGGGGGTGGATCGGAACACGGGGGGGTGGATTGGAGCACGGGGTTGGGGATCGCTGTGCGGGGGGGTGGATCGGAGCACGGGGGGGATCGCAGTGCGGGGGGTGGATCGGAGTGCGGGGGGTTTGATTGGTGCACGGGGGGTGTGATTGGAGCACGGGGGGAGCGGACAGGAGGACGGGGGAGTGGAGCACAGGACGGAGGGGAGCGGAGCACAGATCGGGGGGCTGAGGGGGCGATCGGTGGGGTGGGGTGGGTGCACATAAGTGTTTCCAGCCATGGCCGATGATATTGCAGCATCGGCCATGGCTAGATTGTAATATTTCACCAGTTTTTTAGGTGAAATATTACAAATCGCTCTGATTGGCAGTTTCACTTTCAACAGCCAATCAGAACGATCGTAGCCACGGGGGGGTGAAGCCACCCCCCCTAGGCTAAACTACCACTCCCCCTGTCCCTGCAGATCGGGTGAAATGGGAGTTAACCCTTTCACCCGATCTGCAGGGACGCGATCTTTCTGTGACACAGCATATGCGTCACAGGTCGAATTGGCACCGACTTTCATGACGCATACGCTGTGTCACAGGTCGGGAAGGGGTTAAAGTAGTACAATTTAAAGTACCATAGAGGGACTAAGTAAAAAAGTAAAACAAAAGTTTTAAAAAATTGTAAAAAACAAATCATAACATAAATTGAAAAAAATATAATTTGGTATCACCATGTCCAGAACAACCTGATCTAGTAAACTGTCTGTTGGGTGTCGAGTTCCTGCCTCGGCACAGGGCGAATCTTGAACCATCTCCTCTGCGGTCTCCCAATCCTCTCCAGCCACAGTGGAGCCTGCTCAGCGGAGACGTCGGTCCCAGCATCTGACTCAGGCTGATACTGGGCGACTGGTTACTACTGTTCTTCCAGGCTCTGCCTTTGTAGCCAGCCCTGATCAGCAGGAGGCAGATCTTGTACACTGTAAAAAAAAAAGTGGCAAAAAAAGCTATGATTTTTCATTCTAGTGTAGAACAAAAAGTGGAATAAAACACAATCAAAAAGTCAAATTTAAATAAAAATGATATAGCTGAAAACGTCATTTTGTCCTGCAAAGCACAATTCATCATACAGCTCCATCAGCAGAGAAATAAAAAAGCTATAGCTCTCAGAATATAGCGATGCAAAAAAAAATTTTTTCTATAAAATAATTCTTATTGTGTAAAAGCGGCAATACATAAAAAAATTATACAAATGTGGTATTGCTCATACTGACCCGAATAATAAAGCTGTCTAATCACTTATACCACACAAGGAACAGCATCAAAAATAAATAAAACCAATTGACCTGCTGTTGATTTGTTCATTCTGTCTCCCAAAGATCGCAGTGAGGTTCGACTCACAATAATAATAATAATCTTTATTGATATAGCGCCAACATATTCAGCAGCACTTTACAGTTTAAAAGTTTCAAACACAACAGTCATATGTAACAACGTTAACAATACAATAAATAAAGCAAAATAAGACAACCCTGCTTACAATGTACAATGAGGCGGGGGAGATGCAAAGTACTGGTGTGTATTTGCAATGAGGTATTTACAATGATGGTCCAGCCATCTTCAGGGGGTGGGGGATAGATGGAGATAGTGAATTGGCTACACACACACACACACACACACACAAACATAAAATTACTTTGATTAGTGACTAATCTGCTTTCTACCTTGAGCGCTTACATCAAGGTTTCCATGTAAATCTCTGGTTCAGATGGAACCCCTGGTGGAAGATTCCCTATAATGAGGCAGATGGAGGCACTTTGGACGCCATCTGGCTTATGATCCGGTGGGTCCATCTTTTTAAGTGTGCATAAAAGTGCGGTCAACCACAGTTTTGTGCACCTCTGAAATGAAGGACACTGCTGAATAGAGACCAGACGAAATCCAGAGTATTTCTGCTGCCTCATTTTCGTGAATGGATCTCTTAGTGGTTTTATCTGAATCACGTCATTGAGAGATTTAGATGGAAACCCCGATGTAAGTTGTTAGCGTAGAGTGCAGGAGAGATGTGATCCAAAATGTTATCTAAAATGTTCCCAATAAAAGCTTCAACACGTTCCACAAAAAAAGTAAGTTTCCATTCAGGTCCATCATCTGTCATTGGAAATATCGGGGGCTACCACATTACTAGTAACACAAAGGCTCTGTAAAAGCGCTATGGTTCGTCGCTCCACTAAAGAAATCCAGCAAATTCTGCGCTCCCATTTCCAAGTGACTCTTTCTCATCTGAACCCCAGTGTGCCTGAACCACATTTAGCGTCCACATGATCGGCATTTCTGTAGCAATGAGTGCCCGCTAAATTTACGGGGTCCACGTCTCCAGAAGCACTAGCTGGGAACAATGTATGGACACCACATTCGCAGATTTGCAATTTTCACTCAGGAACATCCACTGCTCCTTCCCTCCTGAGTCTCGCTGTGCAGCTAAACAATACGGTACAGCCACATATGAGGTATTGTCACATTCATCAGAAATTGTGTGACAAATTTTGGTGCTTTTTTACCAACCTTCCTATGTGAAAATGTAAAATCTGGGGCAAAAGCAAAATTTTAGTTGTAAAAGTGTAATTATTTTTTCTTCACTGCCCAATGGTATAAAATTCTATGAGGCACACATGTCAATATGCTCACTGCATCACTAGATTAATTCATTGACAAGTTTAGATTGTAATATGGCACGTCTTCCCTTCTGAACTTTGCACTGTCCTTTTTACTCAGTGCTAATTTTTATGGTCTTATACAAAGGGGGGTGGCTCACTGATTTCTCTGGGGGTGTGTATTTAGCCCGCCCTACATTTTAACCCTGTGAGCACACTCTTTTGAAAAAGATAATAAAAGTAAGCACTATATAAAACGGACTATATCACTAGTAAACTGTGGAAGATTCAAAATAACAAAATGGTAGAATACTGAGGGAAGCAGCAGGAAAAAATAAAAGGAGCAAAAACTGGACACTTTTGACCTGGTGACAGGACCTCTTTTATGGACAAACATGCCAAAAGGTGTTCTTTTGGCATTCATTTGGTATGGACATCTCAACAATTTCAAAAGAATAAAATAATATTCTTTGTCATTCTGCTCTATTTATTATGGATGCTCATATCTTCACTAATATGTTTCCAGGAAAGAAACAAAGAATGGATCCGACCATAGAGTCCAATGTGAAAAAAAATATTTCATTCAGGTGATAATAGGATAACCGGACAATCCGTAGCAATATATTAAAACAGTAATAAAAACAAGGGGCGTACACCCAAATAGTAGTAAATCAGTATCCAGAGGAAAAAGGGTTATATAACAACTCAATAAAGAACAGATAGCATATGATCCATGCAACAAGGTACTGTATACATAGCATCCACTTTAACCAATGATCCTATCAGATATTTTAGCCCAATTAATTGGCGCCAAATTGAATAATACATTAAGTGCAAATGCAAATAAGGGTATAGTTGTAGTATATAGTATCTATCAGGTGCTATTCTCAAGTAAGTAAGCTATGATCGATACCCTATGCAGATGTCAGTGTATGGGGGATAGTCATAAGCAAAGGGTGATACATCCTGCGGCATATAGGTCCCATGTATGTCAGTATTTACTACTTATAGTGTGTGCCATCACAGGAGCTAAAATGTATCTATCTATATATATAATTGTCTAAGGGTTTTTCTGTCTGTCTGTCTGTCTGTCTGTCCTGGAAATTCCGCGTCTCTGATTGGTCGAGGCCGCCAGGCCTCGACCAATCAGCAACGGGCACAGTATCGACGTAGATGTCATAATGGTTGCCATGGCGACGATGATGTCATAAAGGTTGCCTCGACCAATCAGCGACGGGCACAGTCTGCCGCGAATTCTGGAATCATCATTGTCCATATACTACGGGGACATGCATATTCTAGAATACCCAATGCGTTAGAATTGGGCCACAATCTAGTGTAATATAAGTGTGTAAACTTACTCTGTCAGGCTTCCTCCTCCAAGTGGCGTCCACCCCGACGCGCGCTTCAGCTTGCCCGCCTTCGTCGTTTTTATATATTGTTATACATTGTTCTGTTATCCTATCACTATTTTGTTACATTGGGACTCTATGGTCAGAGTCGTTCTTTGTTTCTTCTCATGTGTGCATACCGACTGTCCTGTTGGTTCATATATATATATATATATATATATATATATATATATATATATATATATATATAGTCCGATCCATTTTTTAGTTGTGTGGGCAGTACGCTGTAATTAACTATATATACTTACCAATTCCAATATTATATTATTAACATTACAGATAAATAGCTACATGTCTCAGATAATTAAATTATTATCTAATTTTGAACTATACAAGGAAAGAGACTGATTGGAACAAGACTTGCCATAGGACAGAACAAACAAAAAGTTAAAATAAAAATTGTTTGCGACAAGTGATGGAAGCAGCAGCAGCTGTGAACAGAATCACAGAACATATGCAAAGAAGCCAGCCCATAGCACATAAGCGTGAGATCAAGGCCGGGCTTTTATTTGCCCAGAGTTTGGTGGGTTTTGATGGGTTATTAAAGCTGACATGTATTAACCTTAAGGGGCTTGTTAGAAATAACAAGGTCACTAACATCTGGACAATACCAGTAGACAGACAGAGGTCTAATGCGGCCAGGGATTGGGATAAAGAACATCAAAAAGAACTTACAATAACCAATAATCAATTGTCTACATGAGAACTTGGAAAACAACAAAATATATCAAAGTCAGGTCTAGTGTTGCAGAAAACATATGGACTTACCTTACATTTAAGTGATTTGTGAATTTGTTATATTGGTTTCTGTATGGTTTATTTTCCATTATGGTAATTTTCAAATACCTTGACCCACTCGGGATATTTAACAAGATGTGAATTTGCCTATGCCACCATTAAGTTTGTAGAAAAGAAGCTTTACTATAGTGCTAACATGGACAATCTCTTGCCAGAGTTATATCTGTATGGATTGCTGAGATGACAGCCGCTATGTATTTTTCACCTCTTCTTTATACTGACACATACATAGAATCAAAATCAAAATACTGTAAGAGTAAATGCACAGTAAATATTTGGTGCGGATTTGGAAACGCTGCACCTTTGTACAGTACCAGATAAAAAGATGAGGTTTTAAAAGTCTTAACTACATGTTACAGACAATTTCCATCTATAAATTAACCTGCAGTGTGGATTTTTAAATTTGCCATGTGTTAATTCATTCTGCAGATTTTCATTGTGTTATTCACCCTTTGCAATGCAAGAGGATGAAATCTGGAAGAAAATCCTTGATAACACGCTTATCCCATGTTAATATTGCCGTGAATTTGCTGCAGATACTTTGAGGAAAATTTGCAACAAATTTTCTATGTGTGCATTTACTTTTCAGCTCGCTGAGCTTTCTGCAGTAAGCATGGAACAAAGTACACAGGTATATACAGTATGTTCCCTCACCACAATCTCGCCAATAATTTGGGTGTGTAAAGAAATTAGACAAATAGGGCATCTTTACAAGCAGCTTAGGAGGTATGGTATACAGTGGCTGGCAAAAGTATTCATCCCCTTACCTTTTTATCTATTTTGTTACATTACAACATGTGTTTAAATATTTTTGTAATATGATTTATGTGTGATGCATCAGCACTAAATAGCCTATAGTCGTGAAATGAAATGAAAAAAATATAGGCATAAATTAAATTTATGGGATCAAAAAACTAAAAATTGGCATGTGCATATGTATTCACTCCTTTTTCCATGAAGCTCCTAAAAATGTATGGTACCTTCATAAGTCACATGCTTAGTGAAAAGAAGTCCACCTATGTGCAATCTCAGTGTCACACGGTCTGTTAGTAGATACACACCTTTTCTGAAAGGTCACAAAGGCTGCAACACCAAGCAAAAGGCAACACTAACCAAACAACACCATAAAGACCTAGGAGATCTCCAAACAAGTCAGGGTCAATGTTGTTGAGAAGTACAAGTCAGGATTGGGTTATAAAAAAAATCCCAATCTCTAATAATCCCCTGGAGCCCCATCAAATCCACTATCATCAAATGGAAATAATATGGTACCACAACAAACCTGCCAAGAGAAGGATACCCACCAAAGCTCTCAGCCCAGGCAAAGAGGGCATTAATCAGAGAGGCAGCACAGAGGCCAAAGGTAACTCTGAAGAAGCTGCAGAGTTCCTAATCAGAGACTGGAGTGTCTGTCCAAACGACCACAATGTATGGAGGACGGCATGTATGGAGACTCCTGAAATGTAAGGAGGACGGCACTGTGGTCAGATGCGACTAAAATTCAACTTTTTGGCTTACATGGTAAACGCTATGTTTGGCACCGAACCCGGACAGTTCAGAGCAAACTTGTTTGGAAAACGTTCACCAATCTTAAATTCGACAGGAATGTTACACATTAAGATTCGTGTTCAGATTCCCAAGCTTCTTTCCTAAAAATCGGCAAAAGTCAGCCAATGTTCGGTTAATAATCGAGTTCACTAAGGGCTCTTTTAGGAGTCAGTGTTTCCGGTAGCAGCATGGGTCACAAAACGTCCTGCACACATGCACACTCATGACACATGCAGTTCTGTGTGGACAAATCTACTGTAATTAAAATATAGAAAATGTGAAAATCAGCACACAAACATTTACAAAAATCAAACCAATAACCAATTTGTGGTCCTGTATTTTACACCTAAAAATCATAATATTAAGCCTGATACACAGCTCAGTTTGTGATTAAAAATGTTAAATCAGGGATCATGCTCTAAAGTCACATAAATAATAAGGACGTTTCAAAATGCATTTGCAAAAACAGATCACAATCTGTCAGGAGACTTCATCAATAATTTTACAGACAATCTTGTTGCTGTGCAAAAACAAAAAAGATTACTTTGCGAAATAGCAGCTAAAATAGATACTGTCTGCAGAGCAACATACTGAAACAAAGCTGGAAAATGCACGGTAGCCTTCAACATCATTCTATATTACAACCAATAAATGGTAAGGGGAGTTAGTGGACAAATTCCGCGCGGCCAACAGAATTGAGACATATATCCCAGTATGGTACAATAAGGTGGTGGCTTATTTCAATGTGTTTCGAAGTATATAGTTACTTCTTCTTCAGGATAAACCACATGTATGAAGAAACAGCAGTAGCATAGGTTAATGCTTTGAATGTGGGCACCAAAAAACTGAACCACATATGAAATGCATATGTTAATTGCTTGGATATGCTCTTCAGATGGTGACCATAGCAGAATCCACCAAAAAAGACTTTGTTTGCACATACCCCAAAACGACTTCAGGAAGCAACGTCTCCAAAACCAACACAAAGAAGCAGCATTTTCTGAAGTGGTTTCCACTAGAAAACTTTTTCTACAGCAGCTTTTTCTACCTTACCTCCATGTGCAGGTACCCTTAGGGTTTAGATACGGTGATTAGGGTAATTCACAATGGTTTACCAATTGAATGGAAATCAGAAGCACTGACCAGAAGACATCTAGCCAATACAGTGATTGATTTTCACTCTCCTTATATCTGAGTAAAGTTGATTACTGTGTGACTTAAATTTTTTACTTTCTACTTTGTTTTCAGAATATAAAGTGAGCTAAAGAATAGGCAGGAATCTATGAAAACTCAGTGCGTACTCTTGTTATAGGGCAATCATCACAAGTGATAACATTTGGTAGTAAATGATACACAAAATTCTTATTCTTATTGATAAATGATCTCAGTTATTCACTAATCTAATACTATAATGTTCTGGTTTTCTGGAAACTGATACGATTTGTCATGAGAGGTTGGATCAGGTTAGGTGTCATTGATGGCATTATACACACCAGATTGTGCCATGCCGTAATGTATTTATGGTAAGCAGATTTATAAAAAGCTGTTTGTGACTTCAGAGGACACAGGATGAATACAGAACATCTAATCCTATCACTGTTTAAGAGCGGCAATGGAGGATAGATCTCGGTTACCGTAAGTCAGAAGGCCATGGACTCAAATTTATTTTGTTTGCGATGTAGAATTTTATATGTTTGCCGTAACATTCGATAATATCAAATATTTCAGGCACTGGCGGACTCGGACAAAAAAGGGAACCTGTGCAAGAACAATATATGGGCCCTTTGCAGCCCAAGAGCTCCTAAAAATGTAAAGTTAAACCAGCTTTGGAGGTGGAAATTGGCCCCCTTACCTCTTGGGCCCCTGTGCGGTCACACAGGTTGCAGCAATAATGTATCCGCCTCTAGGTGCTGCACTGCCTGTAATATTACATCCAATCAATTATGTCAAAAACCTTAGCCACAGTACTATGTACAATAGCTGGCATCACTTTTGCATGAAAGATAGATAGATAGATAGATAGATAGATAGATAGATAGATAGATAGATAGATAGATAGATAGATAGATAGATGGATAGATATGAGAGATAGATAGATATAAGAGATAGACAGATAGATAAACACGTGGTAAAAACTTTTGGTACCCCTCGTTTAATGACAGAAAAACACACAATAGTCACAGAAATAACTTAAATCTGACAAAAGTAATAATAAATAAAAGATATATGAAAATGAACAAATGAAAGCCAGACATTGCTTTTCAACCATGCTTCCAAAGAATAAAAAAAAAAATTCACTTTTTTTTGGAAAAAGGCTTATAGCCGAAACGTCGTCAAGCCATGTGGACCTAATAAAGTCCACCTTATTTTGAAACTACTTTTTGGAGTGCTGCCTTCTGTTTTTACTACTAGATAGATAGATAGACAGATAGATAGAATATAGCAACTGCGGGGAAAAAAAGTATTTAGCCAGCCACCAATTGTGCAAGTTCTCCCACTTAAAAATATGAGAGAGGCCTGTAATTGACAACATAGGAACCTCAACTATGAGAGTCAAAATGAGAAAACAAATCTAGAAAATCACCTTGTCTGATTTGGCAAGGAGTCTTCACTAGGTGGGCACACACTGTCGGTGGTATGTTGGTCCATTCCTCCATGCAGATCTCCTCTAGACCAGTGATGTTTTGGGCCTGTCGCTGGGCAACACGGACTTTCAACCCCCTCCAAAGGTTTTCTATGGGGTTGAGATCTGGAGACTGGCTAGGCCACTCCAAGACCTTCATATGCTTCTTACAAAGCCACTCCTTCATTGCCCTGGCTGTGTGCTTGGGATCATTATCATGCTGAAAGACCCATCCATGTTTCATCTTCAATGCCCTTTGCTGATCGAAGGAGGTTTGCACTCAAAATCTCACAATGCATGGCCAATTCATTCTTTCATGCACATGGATCAGTCGTCCTGGTCCCTTTGCAGAGAAACAGCCCAAGAGCATGATGTTGCCACCTCCATGCTTCACAATAGGTGTGGTGTTCTTTGGATGCAACTCGGCATTCTGTCTCCTCCAAACACAACGAGTTTTGTTTCTACCAAACAGTTCTACTGTGTTTTCATCAGACCATATGACATTTTCCCAATACTCTTCTGGATAATCCAAATGCTCTCTAGCAAACTTCAGACGGGCCCGGACATGTAAGGTGTTATGACCTGGTGGTTAGGAGCACCCGGAATGACCTGATAGTTAAACCTCATACAGGACGAGCTCTGGGATGTGGGAGCTCTGCTGACCGCAAGCCCTAATCCTATCACACACACTAGAAATAGCCGTGGAGCGCTCCTGACCAGACCTAGGCGCCTCGTCACAGCCTAAGAACTATCTAGCCCTAGAGATAGAAAATAAAGCCTACCTTGCCTCAGAGAAATTCCCCAAAGGTAAAGGAAGCCCCCCATATATATTGACTGTGAGTAAAGATGAAAGTCACAAACGCAGAAATGAAACAGGTTTCAGCAAAGGGAGGCCAGACTTACTAAATAGACAGAGGATAGGAAAGGTAACTTTGCGATCAGCACAAAAACCTACAAAAGACCACGCAGAGTGTGCAAAAAAGACCTCCGCACTGACTCACGGTGCGGAGGGGCCACTCTGCCTCCCAGAGCTTCCAGCTAGCAAGACAAAATCATGAAAACCAGCTGGACAAGAAAACAGTGAACAAATAATGACTATCAGGAACTTAGCTTCTGCAGGAGAAGGCAGGTCACCAGAGAGATCCAGGAGCGAACTGAACCAATGCAAAAACATTGACAGCTGGCATGGAGTAACGATCTGAGAGGAGTTAAATAGAACAGCCAACCAAAGGATAAACCACGTCACCTGTGTAAGGAACCTCAGAAGCAGCAGCTTCACTCACAGCCACCAGAGGGAGCCCATAGACAGAACTCGCCGAAGTACCATTCACGACCACAGGAGGGAGTTCGACAACAGAATTCACAACAGTACCCCCCCCTTGAGGAGGGGTCACCGAACCCTCACCAGAGCCTCCAGGCCGATCAGGATGAGCCAAATGAAAGGCACGAACAAGATCGGCAGCATGAACATCAGAGGCAAAAACCCAGGAATTATCTTCCTGACCATAACCCTTCCACTTGACCAGATACTGGAGTTTCCATCTCGAAACACGAGAATCCAAAATCTTCTCCACCACATACTCCAACTCCCCCTCGACCAACACCGGGGCAGGAGGATCAACGGAGGGAACCATAGGCACCACGTATCTCCGCAACAACGACCACATCATGCAGATTATGCAACACCAAAAAGCGAATATCCTCCTGATGTGCAGGAGCCATGCACATGGTCAATTGAGTCCAGTACTGAGGCTTATTCTTGGCCAAAGGCGTAGCATCAATTCCTCTCAATGGAAAAGGATACTGCAAGGGCTCCAAGAAAAAACCACAGCGCCTGGCAAACTCCAAGTCCATCAAATTCAGGGCAGCGCCTGAATCCACAAATGCCATTACAGAATAGGACGACAGAGAGCAAATCAGAGTAACGGACAAAACAAATTTAGACTGTACCGTACCAATGGTGGCAGACCTAGCGAACCGCTTAGTACGCTTAGGACAATCGGAGATAGCATGAGTGGATTCACCACAGTAAAAACACAGCCCATTCTGATGTCTGTGTTCTTGCCGTTCAGCTCTGGTCAAAGTCCTATCACACTGCATAGGCTCAGGCCTATGCTCAGAGAATACTGCCAGATGGTGCACAGCGTTGCGCTCACGCATGCGCCGATCGATCTGAATGGCCAAAGACATAGACTCATTCAGACCAGCAGGCATGGGAAATCCCACCATGACATCCTTAAGGGCTTCAGAAAGACCCTTTCTGAAAATTGCCGCCAGGGCACATTCATTCCACTGAGTAAGCACAGACCACTTTCTAAACTTCTGACAGTACACCTCCGCTTCATCCTGACCCTGACACAAAGCCAGCAAGATTTTCTCTGCCTGATCCATTGAATTTGGTTATCATAAAGCAATCCAAGCGCCAGAAAAAATGCATCAACATCACGCAATGCCGGATCTCCTGGCGCAAGGGAAAATGCCCAGTCTTGAGGGTCACCACGCAACAAAGAAATAATGATTTTTACCTGTTGAACGGGGTCACCAGAGGAGCGGGGTTTCAAAGCTAGAAACAGTTTACAATTATTTTTGAAATTCAAGAACCTAGATCTATCCCCAGAAAACAAGTCAGGAATAGGAATTTTAGGCTCAAACAAAGGATTCTGAACCACAAAATCTTGAATGTTTTGTACCCTTGCAGAGAGATGATCCATACAAGAGGACAGACCTTGAATGTCCATATCTACACCTGTGTCCTGAACCACCCAAAGGTCTAAGGGAAAAGAAAGACAAAACACAGTGCAAAGAAAAAAAAATGGTCTCAGAAGTTCTCTTATCCCTCTAATGAGATGCATTAATACTTTGGGCCAGCTGTACTGTTATGACCTGGTGGTTAGGAGCACCCGGAATGACCTGATAGTTAAACCTCATACAGGACGAGCTCTGGGATGTGGGAGCTCTGCTGACCGCAAGCCCTAATCCTATCACACACTAGAAATAGCCGTGGAGCGCTACTGACCAGACCTAGGCGCCTCGTCACAGCCTAAGAACTATCTAGCTCTAGAGATAGAAAATAAAGCCTACCTTGCCTCAGAGAAATTCCCCAAAGGTAAAGGAAGCCCCCCACATATATTGACTGTGAGTAAAGATGAAAGTCACAAACGCAGAAATGAAACAGGTTTCAGCAAAGGGAGGCCAGACTTACTAAATAGACAGAGGATAGGAAAGGTAACTTTGCGATCAGCACAAAAACCTACAAAAGACCACGCAGAGTGTGCAAAAAAGACCTCCGCACCGACTCACGGTGCGGAGGGGCCACTCTGCATCCCAGAGCTTCCAGCTAGCAAGATAAAATCATGAAAACCAGCTGGACAAGAAAACAGTGAACAAATAATGACTATCAGGAACTTAGCTTCTGCAGGAGAAGGCAGGTCACCAGAGAGATCCAGGAGCGAACTGAACCAATGCAAAAACATTGACAGCTGGCATGGAGTAACGATCTGAGAGGAGTTAAATAGAACAGCCAACCAAAGGATAAACCACGTCACCTGTGTAAGGAACCTCAGAAGCAGCAGCTTCACTCACAGCCACCAGAGGGAGCCCATAGACAGAACTCGCCGAAGTACCATTCACGACCACAGGAGGGAGTTCGACAACAGAATTCACAACAGTAATGGCTTACGTAGTAGGACACGTCTGGCATTGCAGGATCTGAGTCCCTGGCAGCGTAGTGTGTTACTGATGGTAGCCTTTGTTACGGTGGTCAAAGCTCTATGCAGGTCTTTCACTAGGTACCCCGTGTAGCTCTCGGGTTTTTGCTCACCATTCTTGTGATCATTTTGACCCCACAGGGTGAGATCTTGCATGAAGCCTAGAGCCCCTAATCGAGGGAGATTATCAGTGGTCTTGAATGTCTTCCATTTTCTTATTATTGCTCCCACAGAAGATTTTATCACACCAAGCTGCTTGCCTATTGGAGATTCAGTCTTCCCTGCCTGGTACAGGTCTACAATTTTGTTTCTGGTGTCCTTCAACAGCTTTTTAGTCTTCACCATAGTGGACTTTGGATTGTGACTGTTTGAGGTTGTGGACAGGTGTCTTTTATACTAATAACAAGTTCAAACAGGTGCTATTACTGCAGGTAATGTGTGGAGGACAGAGGAGCCTCTTAAAGAAGAAGTTACAGGTTTGTAAGAGCCAGAAATATTGCATGCTTTTAGGTGACCAAATACTTATTTTCCACCATAATGTGCAAAAAAATCTTGCCAAATCAGACAAGGTGATTTTCTGGATTTGTTTTCTCATTTTATCTCTCATAGTTGTGGTCTACTTATGATGTCAATTACAGGCCTCTCTCATCTTTTTAAGTGGAAGAACTTGCACAATTGGTGGCTGACTACTTTTTTTCATCTATCTATCTATCTATCTATCTATCTATCTATCTATCTATCTATCTATCTATCTATCGATCATGATTCAACACTTCACAGAATGTTTCTACTGCTTCAAAGCCCAGTGGTGGCACTACACAATTAATATTGTGCTTGGTGATATAAGGCTTTCATGCAGATGCTTGGCCATGGAAATCAATGACATTACTCTCCCAGTGCACAATTTTTGTGCTGTTAACGCCAGAAGAGATTTGGCCTCTGCAGTTATGGAGTCAGCAGTGCGATGTTGACTTTTATGCACTCGGCGACCACGCTCTGTAACTTTAATTACTCTACCACTATGTGAGTTGCTGTAGCTCCAAATTGCTTCTACTTTTTTATAATACAACAGTTGATGGTTGAGTATTCAGTAAGGAAGAATTTTCACATGTAACAAAGGTGGCATCCTATTACAGGATGACACTGGAATTCAGTGAGCTATATTGAGCAAGTCATTTTTTCACAAATGTTTGTAAAGACATGCTACAAGGCGAGGGGCTAGATTTTATATACCTGTGGCAATGGCACTCAATTAAAAATCTGAATTCAGTGGTTAAGAGGTCTAATACTAACACTTTCACCCATATAATTCTGATGCCTATCCTCAGTATCTTCTTATACACAGTAAGCTCCAGAAAGGATGAAGTACTCCAGTGGGCACATGTAATGCCAAAACAGACGTCTTTTCTCTTACAGTATGTGTCAAAATTTTGGATCAGTCACTTTTTGAGCTAAAAATTTGTTGAACATGGGAGATCTAAAGTGAATCTGTCTGTAGGATCAATCCTTCTTAGCCATCTATATGGGCATGTAGGTGATAGAAAGTTGAATAAAATGATACCTTGATATCTGCCATTTAATGTCTTTTTCCAGAAAAATCCACTTTTTTAATATATATAGACTTTCCTCTGCTCCTAGCTTTCACATGGTATGTTCATGCATCCAGCTCTCCAACCTGCTCTCCTGCCTTGTCTGTCTATGAAGTGCACATAGTACATCACCCAACTTTCCACACAGACTTTCCTCTGCTCCTAGCTTTCACATGGTATCTTCATGCACCCAGCACTCCAGCCTGCTCTCTTGCCTTGTCTGTCTATGAAGTGCACATAGTGCATCACCCAACTTTCCACACAGACTTTCATCTGCTCCTATCTTTCACATGGTATGCCTTTCAGCTAACCCCAGCTTACCCTGTGTTATCTATGACCTTGTTTACTCAATGCTTGATTGTATGCATCTGGTCCACCATTAATTCTCTGACCAAGATGAGCAGAGACCACTCCTCTCTGCTTCACACCTGAATGCACTTAGTTGTACATATATTGCATAGTACAAGTCTGCAATGACTTTAGTCTGCTGTGTGATTCCTCTAAGTGTGTCCTAGAAGTGTGAAGATTAATTTTAGAATTAAAACCAGAATTGAACCAGAAGGAAACTGAAGGTAACTGGACACAGTCACTGTAAACAATGTATCTGTTTGTTTTCACTTTCACCCCTATAATTCTTCACTTTCTGCAAACTCCCCTAATCCCTAATCCTAGTAAGGAACTGTTCATTTTCTCTTCAATCCTCCCCATCCATCTCACCTCCTCCTCAGAACTGTTCCTTAACATACAATCCTCTGTCTCCAAGCACAGACAGCCACCTCATGCCCTCTCCTGCTCCCACCTGCTAACACTTTCTCTGCTACTTCTCACTGCTGGTTATATCTCTCCAAATCCTGGTCCTCCTCACCGTTCTACCTCCCACCCATGCTCCATCACAAATTCCGTAACCTCTCTAACCTTATACCCATTCGCCCAGCCTCCACTTCCCCAGTCCCACTAACAGGAGCTCTGTGGAATGCTTGCTCTGTCTGCAACAAGCTTTCCTACATCCACGATCTCTTTGTTATTACCAAACTTTCCTTCCTCGCCATCACCGAAACCTGGCTCACCCCTTCTAACACAGCCTCTCCTGCTGCACTTTCCTATGGTGGCTTCCACCTTTCTCACACACCCCGCTCCAGCAGCAAGCATGGTGGAGGAGTTGGTTTTCTCCTATCAGATAACTGCTCCTTCACCCCAATCACACTGCCACCCTCTGTTACCCTCTCTTCGTTTGAGGTGCACTCTGTGCGCATCTATGCCCCCACCAACCTCCAACTAGCTGTCATTTACCACCCCCAGGGCCAGCCACCACGTTCTTTGACCACTTCACCACCTGGCTACTTCATTTTCTTTCTGCGGACATCCCCACTATCATCATGGGTGACTTCAACATACCCATTGACACTTCCCTCTCAGCTGCCACTAAACTTCTATCTCTCACTTCCTCCTTCAGCCTCACTCAATGGTCTTCTGCAGCCACTCACAACGATGGCCACACACTGGACCTCATCTTCACCCGTCTCTGCTCCCTATCTAACCTCTCTAACTCACCTCTTCCTCTTTCTGACCACAATCTACTCACATTTTCTTCCCTCTCCACTCCTTGTCTATAATCCCCACCCCACAAACTTGCACACCCTCGCAGAAATCTTAAACACCTTGATCTACATTCACTCTCTGAATCCCTCCTCCCTCTCACAGACATAAGTTCCCTACACAATGCGGATGACGCTGCCGCTCTATATAACACCACAATAGCTGCAGCTTTGGAATCTCTTTCCCCTCTCACACATACCAAAGCTCGCAAAATCAACAGACAGCCCTGGCACACCAGCCTGACCAAAGAACTGAGGCGAGCTTCCAGGGCTGCAGAGCGGAGATGGAAAAGATCCCACTCCAACGAGCACTTAATCGCATTCAAACAGTCCCTCAATACTTTCAAGACCACACTCGCCACAGCTAAACAAACATACTTCTCGTCTCTCATATCCTCCCTGTCTCACAACCCTAAACAGTTATTCAACACCTTCAACTCTCTCCTCCGTCCCCCAGCACCTCCTCCCTCCCCACTCATCTCAGCTGAAGACTTTGGCTCATTTTTCAAGCAGAAGATTGAGAACATCAGAGACAGTTTTAGTCGACAACCCCCAGAGCCCTTCCTCCCAACTACCCAGCCTTCCACCTCGAAAACCAACTTCTCCACCATTACAGAAGATCGACTCTCCACTCTACTCTCAAGATCGCATCTCACCACCTGTGCACTTGACCCTATCCCTTCCCACTTCATCCCAAACCTCGCCACAGTCTTCATCCCAACTCTAACCCATCTCTTCAACCTATCACTAACAACTGGTGTTTTCCCCTCAAAAAGCCCTCTCTTGACCCATCCTCTGTATCTAGCTATCGCCATATATCACTTCTCCCCTATGCCTCAAAACTACTGGAACATTACGTCCATCTTGAACTGTCCTCCCATCTATCTTCCTGCTCCCTTTTGACCACTTACAATCAGGCTTCCGGTCACGCCACTCCACTGAAACTGCCCTAACTAAAGGTCACGAATGACCTATTAACCGCCAAGAGCAAGCGACACTTATCGATCCTCCTCCTCCTGGACCTGTCCTCTGCCTTTGACACAGTGGACCATTCCCTATTACTACAGACCCACTCATCCCTTGGCATCACAGACTTGGCCCTATCCTGGATCTCGTCATACCTAACTGACCGAACATTCAGCATCTCCTATTCACACACCACCTCCTCACCTCGCCCCCTATCTGTCGGAAACCCACAAGGTTCAGTTCTAGGGCCCCTGCTCTTCTCCATTTACACTTTTGGCCTGGGACAACTCATAGAATCTCACGGTTTTCAGTATCATCTCTATGCTGATGACACACAGATCTACATCTCTGGACCAGATATCACCACCCTACTAACCAGAATCCCTCAATGTCTATCCACTATTTCATCCTTCTTCTCTGCTAGATTTCTAAAACTTAACATGGACAAAACAGAATTCATTGTCTTTCCCCATCTCACGCGACCCCCCAATGAACCTATCCATTACAGTAAACGGCTGCCCACTCTCCCCAGTCCCACAAGCTCGCTGTCTCGGGGTAATCCGTGACATTGATCTCTCCTTCAAACCGCATATCCAAGCCCTTTCCACTTCCTGCCGCCTTCAACTCAAAAATATTTCACGGATCCGTACATTCCTAAACCAAGAATCTGCAAAAACCCTAGTCCATGCCCTCATCATCTCCCGCCTCGACTACTGTAACCTCCTGCTCTGTGGCCTCCCCTCTAACACTCTCGCACCCCTCCAATATATTCTAAACTCTGATGCCCGACTAAGCCACCTGTCCCCCCGCTATTCCCCGGCCTCTCCCCTCTGTCAATCCCTTCACTGGCTCCTCATTACCCAGAGACTCCAGTACAAAAGCCTAACCATGACATACAAAGCCATCCACAACCTGTCTCCTCCATACATCTGTGACCTCGTCTCTCGGTACTTTCCTGCACGCAATCTCCGATCCTCACAAGATCTCCTTCTCTACTCCCCTCTTATCTCCTCTTCCCACAATCGCATACAAGATTTCTCTCGCGCATCCCCCCTACTCTGGAACTCTCTACCACAACATATCAGACTCTCACCTACCATCGAAACCTTCAAAAAGAACCTGAAGACCTACCTCTTCTGGCAAGCCTACAACCTGCAGTAACCACCGATCGACCAAACCACTGCACGGCCAGCTCTATCCTCACCTACTGTATCCTCACCCATCCCTTGTAGATTGTGAGCCCTCGCGGGCAGGGTCCTCTCTCCTCCTATACCAGTTGTGACTTGTATTGTTCAAGATTATTGTACCTGTTTTTATTATGTATACCCCTCCTCACATGTAAAGCGCCATGGAATAAATGGCGCTATAATAAATAATAATAATAATAATAAGTAATGGAGCTGTTAAGATCTAAGGGCTGGACAATGAACTACCTGAGAGTCTGCCTCCAGAGATTATTTTAAATGAAAGGAGGAATCACCAGTGTTATCAGGAGTGTGATCAGTGTGTCAGTCGTTACATATCTCACACTGGTAATAATGCCCCTTTTGTTTTAAAAAAGCTCTGGAGGAAGATTCTCATGCAGATCAGTTTCTGGCCCATTCATCTGGAATAAGTCACTGGATCACAGATATCAAAGTATCATTTTAATCAGCCTCCTATGACCTACATGTCCATATAGATGGCTTAGGCTAGGTTCCCATTGCGTTAATGGGACCGCGCTAACGGACAGCAACGCGTCCGTTAGCACGCCCATTGGCTGCAATAGTAACGCGCATCGCTAGCACGTGCCATTTTCGGCATGCGCTAGCGATGTGCTGGTGTTTTGTGACGCGCCTCGGACGCTGCTTGCAGCGTCCGAGGCACGCCCGAGGTCTGTTCCCCACTCTCGCAGATCAGGGATCTGCGCTAGCGGGGACGTTAAACGCGACCCCAAAAAGACATTGCGTTAGCGCAATTCGCTAGCGCTTAGCGCTAAACGGATTGCTCTAACGCAATCTGAACCTAGCCTTAGAAGGGTTAATCCTACTGACAGATTCCCTTTAAAGTATTTTTTTTTGCTTCACAAGCACCCAGTGGTGAACTGCCTTTTTTAACAGTCTATCTGTCTATGTGTTTACCAATATTCCAACTTTGCATGTTAGACATGAGGAAAACGGAATTCAGGAGCGCTAATAATAGAGTAATAATGATACGTTGGGCAAAGAATTAATGTGAAAAAGTGCACATCTCCCTTCTGACACTTCAATTTATTCATAATTTTAAAAATTGTCTAAATTGTCATTTTGTGCCTCAAGTTATATAGTTAATTTTAGAAACACTTCTCCAAAAATGTGAATTTTATTACTTATTATGAACATATCATATACATTTTTTAAATATATTTAAAGAGATTGAAATGTATCTAGTAGATAATAATATAAATTAATTTTCAATATACATTTCCCAAACTGTTGAATATAATCTATTCTCACTTTTAGGGCTCATACCCATCACCATTAAAAAAATTGGTCTGATTTGTTCCTGAAAATTCGGACGAGTGTTATGCAAGTGGTATGTGATTTTCATGAGAATACAATACGATTTTTATCACCTAACATCCAAATGAAATCCAAATGCAATCCGTATGCAATGTGATTTAAACATTAGCTTTTACACAGAGTAATTCTCTATGTCATTTAAAGATAGTTTTCAAGGGAAATATTCTTCAATACATAGGTAGATAGATAGATGATAGATCGATATAGATAGCAATACATGAATGAAAAATATAATCAGTGCTTTGTGTGTATCTTACTGTATTTTAGCAATAAATAAATACATTTCTGAAAAAAAATGGTTTGGGATCCCCCAAAATTTTATTAACCAGCAGAGGGAAAGCGGACAGCTAGGGACTGATGTTTATAGCCTTGAAAGGTGGTAATACATATGGAGCTTCCCAGGCTATTTATATTAGCTCACAGCTGTATACTTAGCCATTACTGATTAATAAAATAACCAGCAAAGGCTAGGCAGACAGCTGCAAGCTGATATTAGTAGCCAAAGAAGGGGCAATGGATGCTTCCCCTTACCAGATTAAAAAAATCAGCTCTTAGCTGCCCCTGGAAAGGAGCATCCATAAGATGCTCCAATTCTGGCACTTAGCCTCACTCTTCCCACTCGCCCTGGTGCGTTTGCAGATATTAATAGCCTGGGAAGGTCCAGGGGTATTACTCCTTTCCCAGGCTATAAACATCTGCCCTCATCTGTCCGCTTTCCCTCTGCTGGTTAATAAAATTTCAGGGGACTCTGTGCCATTTTTTTCAGAAAATTATTTATTAATGAAATGCATGTACAGTAAGCAACACGCAAATCATGTATGTCTCACTCACATATTTATATCTATCTTTCTCTATCTATCTATCTGTACATTTGTGTGAAAAATTGTTTGCCCCATACGGATTTCCTCTTCTCCCTATTTTGTTGGATTGTCAATGCAACCCTTTTCTGCCACGCTTGACACACTGACAGCAACACCGCAGAAGAAATGCTAGCACAGGCTTCCAGTATCCTTTGTTTCAGATGCTGCACATCTCGTATCTTCACAGCATAGACAATTGCCTTCAGATGACCCCAGCATCTGAAACAACGGAAGCCTGTGCCAGCATTTCATCGGTGGTATTGCTATCAGTCTGTCAAGAGTGGGAGAAGAGGGTTGCATTGACAATCCAACACAATGGGCAGCACTTTGAACACATTTTATAAGTGGTCATAAACTTGTAAATAACTCATGAAACAATAGTTACGTTAAAAACAAGCACACCATTGTTTTTGTTGTGAAATTTTCAATACATTTGATGTGTCACATGACCCTCTTCCCATTGGAAAAAATAAAGTTGGATCCAAAATGGCCAACTTAAAAATGGCTGCCATGGTCACCACCCATCTTGAAAAGTTGTCCCCTTCCCATATACTAATGTGCCACAAACAGGAAGTTGATATCACCAACCATTCCCATTTTATTTAGGTGTATCCATATAAATGGCCCACCCTGTAGAAGTAACACAGCATTTCAGAAACGTAAAATATGGTGGTGGAAGTGTGATAGTTTGGAGCTGTTTTGCAAGCATGCACAACTCAGTGTCTCTGCTGGATGACAGGCTGTATGGTCGCATCATGCAGAGAGAGAGCATCGAATGCTATATGCTAATGATACTCAGCTTCTGCTCAGTTGCAAGAGAGAGTCGAGTATCAGAGCGCTGTGTTACGATGCTCTCGCATCAGAGGATCGCAGCATGGAGACAGAGAAATTCCTCTACTTCCGGTGTCTGTGGGAATCACACTACAGTCGGGTGATATACGAGTGCAGTTTGATGTTTCCCATGCACCCATAGATTATATGGGTGCGTGTGATCCTAATTTTGCATGCAATCGAAGCATGCTGCGTTTTTTTATTCCTGTCTGAGCGTGACAATTGGGACGTAGATATTTTACTAAGTCCATTCTGAGACTCCCGACACCAGACTTACAATGGTGTTTCATTCTGATTAGGGCAATCATTTACACCTCCTACCAAGAGGACAAACTGTGACATGGATAACATATTGGACTAGTCTGCATTTAATATCTACTGTAAGCATGAGAGATGGACTGGAAATTTGCTGGACTCACCAGCTACCCTCAGGACTGTATTTTCTTAAGGTCACTCCTTATTGTTTGATAGAATCACCACAGACCGCCGGAAGCATCCAGAAGCCATCCTTACCAATATCAGCAGTATTGCAAGTAAAGGGTAGTGAAGCTTTGATACAGTAGTAAAACAGACCTACAAGCCTCATGTTGGCTGGCTAACTAGGCAAAAGCCATGGCCTTTGGGTGTGTTGGGCAGCCTGCCTTGCATCTGGCCCTGTGCCTGGTGTGATTGGTCGCCCACCATGGGTCTGGTCCCGTATCTTGTGTGTTGGGCTGCCCGCCTCGGAACTTGCCCTGTGTTTGGTGTGTTGGGCTGTGCACTTCAAGTGTAGCTCCCATATCTCGTGTGTTTTACCTTGGTTCTGGTCTGGTGGTTTGGGTGACCCGCCTCGCATATAGCCCCATGTCAGGTTTGATGGGTGCCCGCCTTGGGTCTGGCCCCATTTCTGGTGTGTTGGGCCGCTCACCATATTAGCGAAGGGAATGAGGATGTCGAGTCCATATGGGTTGAAATTCATGGAGGGAAAAATGGTAACAAAATTCTCATTGGGGTCTGTTACAAACCCCCAAATATAACAGAAAGCATGGAAAGTCTACTTCTAAAGCAGATAGATGAAGCTGCAACCCATAATGAGGTCCTGGTTATGGGGGACTTTAACTACCCGGATATTAACTGGGAAACAGAAACCTGTGAAACCCATAAAGGCAACAGGTTTCTGCTAATAACCAAGAAAAATTATCTTTCACAATTGGTGCAGAATCCAACCAGAGGAGCAGCACTTTTAGACCTAATACTATCTAATAGACCTGACAGAATAACAAATCTGCAGGTGGTTGGGCATTTAGGAAATAGCGACCACAATATTGTGCAGTTTCACCTGTCTTTCACTAGGGGGACTTGTCAGGGAGTCACAAAAACATTGAACTTTAGGAAGGCAAAGTTTGAACAGCTTAGAGATGCCCTTAATCTGGTAGACTGGGACAATATCCTCAGAAATGAGAATACAGATAATAAATGGGAAATGTTTAAGAACATCCTAAATAGGCAGTGTAAGCGGTTTATACCTTGTGGGAATAAAAGGACTAGAAATAGGAAAAACCCAATGTGGCTAAACAAAGAAGTAAGACAGGCAATTAACAGTAAAAAGAAAGCATTTGCACTACTAAAGCAGGATGGCACCATTGAAGCTCTAAAAAACTATAGGGAGAAAAATACTTTATCTAAAAAACTAATTAAAGCTGCCAAAAAGGAAACAGAGAAGCACATTGCTAAGGAGAGTAAAACTAATCCCAAACTGTTCTTCAACTATATCAATAGTAAAAGAATAAAAACTGAAAATGTAGGCCCCTTAAAAAATAGTGAGGAAAGAATGGTTGTAGATGACGAGGAAAAAGCTAACATATTAAACACCTTCTTCTCCACGGTATTCACGGTGGAAAATGAAATGCTAGGTGAAATCCCAAGAAACAATGAAAACCCTATATTAAGGGTCACCAATCTAACCCAAGAAGAGGTGCGAAACCGGCTAAATAAGATTAAAATAGATAAATCTCCGGGTCCGGATGGCATACACCCACGAGTACTAAGAGAACTAAGTAATGTAATAGATAAACCATTATTTCTTATTTTTAGTGACTCTATAGCGACAGGGTCTGTTCCGCAGGACTGGCGCATAGCAAATGTGGTGCCAATATTCAAAAAGGGCTCTAAAAGTGAACCTGGAAATTATAGGCCAGTAAGTCTAACCTCTATTGTTGGTAAAATATTTGAAGGGTTTCTGAGGGATGTTATTCTGGATTATCTCAATGAGAATAACTGTTTAACTCCATATCAGCATGGGTTTATGAGAAATCGCTCCTGTCAAACCAATCTAATCAGTTTTTATGAAGAGGTAAGCTATAGACTGAACCACGGTGAGTCATTGGACGTGGTATATCTCGATTTTTCCAAAGCGTTTGATACCGTGCCGCACAAGAGGTTGGTACACAAAATGAGAATGCTTGGTCTGGGGGAAAATGTGTGTAAATGGGTTAGTAACTGGCTTAGTGATAGAAAGCAGAGGGTGGTTATAAATGGTATAGTCTCTAACTGGGTCGCTGTGACCAGTGGGGTACCGCAGGGGTCAGTATTGGGACCTGTTCTCTTCAACATATTCATTAATGATCTGGTAGAAGGTTTACACAGTAAAATATCGATATTTGCAGATGATACAAAACTATGTAAAGCAGTTAATACAAGAGAAGATAGTATTCTGCTACAGATGGATCTGGATAAGTTGGAAACTTGGGCTGAAAGGTGGCAGATGAGGTTTAACAATGATAAATGTAAGGTTATACACATGGGAAGAAGGAATCAATGTCACCATTACACACTGAATGGGAAACCACTGGGTAAATCTGACAGGGAGAAGGACTTGGGGATCCTAGTTAATGATAAACTTACCTGGAGCAGCCAGTGCCAGGCAGCAGCTGCCAAGGCAAACAGGATCATGGGGTGCATTAAAAGAGGTCTGGATACACATGATGAGAGCATTATACTGCCTCTGTACAAATCCCTAGTTAGACCGCACATGGAGTACTGTGTCCAGTTTTGGGCACCGGTGCTCAGGAAGGATATAATGGAACTAGAGAGAGTACAAAGGAGGGCAACAAAATTAATAAAGGGGATGGGAGAACTACAATACCCAGATAGATTAGCGAAATTAGGATTATTTAGTCTAGAAAAAAGACGACTGAGGGGCGATCCATGTATAAGTATATAAGGGGACAATACAAATATCTCGCTGAGGATCTGTTTATACCAAGGAAGGTGACGGGCACAAGGGGGCATTCTTTGCGTCTGGAGGAGAGAAGGTTTTTCCACCAACATAGAAGAGGATTCTTTACTGTTAGGGCAGTGAGAATCTGGAATTGCTTGCCTGAGGAGGTGGTGATGGCGAACTCAGTCGAGGGGTTCAAGAGAGGCCTGGATGTCTTCCTGGAGCAGAACAATATTGTATCATACAATTATTAGGTTCTGTAGAAGGACGTAGATCTGGGTACTTATTATGATGGAATATAGGCTGAACTGGATGGACAAATGTCTTTTTTCGGCCTTACTATGTTACTATGTTACCACAGATATGGTCCTGTTTCTCGTGTGTTGGGTGGCCAGCCTCGGTCTTGCCCCATGTATCATGTGTTGAACCACCTGCCTCGGGTCTGGCCCTGTGTCTGGTTTATTGGGTTGCCCTCCTTGGGTCTGTCTCCTTGTCTGGTGTGTGGGGTCGACTGCCTTGGGTCTGGCTCCATGTCTGGCATGTTGTGCTGTTCTCCTCAGGATTGTACCCTTGTTTCCTGTGTTTTGCCGCCCATATTGGGTCTTGCCCTGTGTCTGGTATGCTGGTCCGCCTGCTTCTTGTCTGGCCCCGTGAATTATATATTCGGCAGCCTGCCTCAGGTCTGGTCTTGTGGATTGGATGACCCGCCTTTGGTCAGGTCTCATGTTTCGTGTGTTGGGCTGCCCGGTTCAGGTGTGGCCCCGTGTCTTGTGTGTAGGGTTGCTCGACTTGGGTCCGGCCCTATGTCTGCTGTGTTGGGCAACCAACCACGGGTGTGGCCCCATGTGTGGTGTGTTTGGCAACCCACAATAGGTCTGATCTCGTGGGTTGGGTGACCAGCTTTGTGTCTGATCTCTTGTTTCGTGTTTTGGACCGCCCACCTCAGGTCTGGCCCTGTGTCTGGTGTGTTGGGCAGCCCATGTCAAGCATGGTCCCATGTCTAGGGTGTTCAGCAGCCCTCCTTGGGTCTGGTTTCATGAGTTGAGCGACCTGCCACAGGTCTTGTCCTTTGTGTGGAGTATTGTGCCGCCTTTGGATCTGGCCTCATGTGTCGGGCCAACCGTCTAGGGTTTGGCCGTGTGTCTGGTGTGTTGGGCAACCCACCTCGGGTTTAGTCCCTTGTCTGGTGTTTTTGACCTCCCGCCTGGGGTCTGGCCCTGGGTCTGGTGTGTTGGGCCGACCACCTCGGGTCTAGCCCATGTCTGTTGTGTTCGGCTATCTGCCTCAGATCTGGTCCCTTGTCTAGTGTATTGGACCCCCTGCCTCGGGTGTGGCCTCTTGTCTGATATGTTGGGAAGCCCACCTCAGGTCTGTCCCTGTGTCTTGTGTGTTGGGCAGCCCGCCTTGGGTCTGGTAAGGTGGGTTGAGTGACCCACCTTGGGTATAGCCCCCTGTCTGGTGTGTTAGGTGCCCGCCTTGGGCATGGCTGTTATGACCTGGTGGTCAGGACAATAATGGACCTGGTGGTTAAGAGCACACGGAATTACCTGATAGTTACTGATAATAAAGGACGAGCTCTGGGACGTGGGAACTCTGCTGACCGCAATCCCTATTCCTATCAAACACACTAGAAATAGCCGTGGATTGCGCCTAACGCTCCCTATGCAACTCGGCACAGCCTAAGGAACTAGCTAGCCCTGAAGAAAGAAAAATAAAGCCTACCTTGCCTCAGAGAAATTCCCCAAAGGAAAAGGCAGCCCCCCACATATAATGACAGTGAGTAAAGATGAAAATACAAACACAGAGATGAAATAGATTTAGCAAAGTGAGGCCCGACTTACTGAACAGACCGAGGATAGGAAAGGTTACTTTGCGGTCAGCACAAAAACCTACAAAAAGACCACACAGAGGGTGCAAAAAGACCCTCCGCACCGACTCACGGTGCGGAGGCGCTCCCTCTGCGTCCCAGAGCTTCCAGCAAGCAAGACAACAATAAAAATAGCAAGCTGGACAGAAAAATAGCAAACCAAAGAAATACAAGCTGGAACTTAGCTTCTGTTGGGAAGACAGGTCACAAGAACGATCCAGGAGTGAACTAGACCAATACTGGAACATTGACAGGTGGCATGGAGCAAAGATCTAAGTGGAGTTAAATAGAGCAGCCTGCTAACGAATTAACCTCCTCACCTGTGGAAGGAAACTCAGAAACACCCACCAGAGGAAGTCCATGGACAGAACCAGCCGAAGTACCATTCATGACCACAGGAGGGAGCCCAACAACAGAATTCACAACACATAGCCCCATGTCTGGTGTGTTGAGCTGTTTGACTTGGATGTGGCCCTGTTTTTGGTGTGTTGAGTGGCCAGCCTCGGGTCTGGTCCTGTGTCTAATGTATTGAGCCGCCCGTCTCGGGTCTGGCCTTGTGTTTGGTTTACTGGGCTGCCCGTCTTGGATCTCTTTCTGTGTATGGTGTGCTGGGCTGCCTACCTCGGGTCTAGTTCTGCATCTGGTGTTCTGTGCCTCCTGCCTGAGGTCTGGCCCTGTGTCTGGTGTGTTTAGCCAACCACCTTGGGTGTGGCCCTGTTTCTGGTGTGTTGGGCCACCTTCATCGGGTCTTGTCTTTTGTCTGGTGCGTTCGGATGTCCGCTTTGACTCTGTCCCCTTGTGCAGTGTGCTTGGTTGCCTACCTTGGGTCTTGCCCTGAGTCTGGGGTGTTTTGCAGTCCGCCTCGGGTCTGGGCCCATGTCCAGTGTGTTCAGTCATCCCCCTCAGGTCGGGCCCCTTTTCTTGTGTTAGTACATCTGTCTCAGGTGTGGCCCTGTGTCTGGCATGTTGGGAAGCCCGCCTCAGATCATCTCTCCCCATATCTTGTGTGTAGGGCAGCCAGCCTCGGGTCTGGCCCCGAGTCTGGTCTGTTCGGCAGCATGTCTTGGGTCAGATCTGGTGGGTTGGGTGACCCACCTCGGACCTGTCTGATTTGCTGGGCGCCCGCCTTGGGTATGGCCCCGTGTCTGTTGTGTTGAGTTGCTTGACTCGGATGTGGCCCTATGTTTGTTTTATTGGGCCACCAGCCTCGGGTCTGTGTTGAGTGACCAGCCTCAAGTCTGGCCCCGTGTCTGGTGTGTTGAGCTGGCTTCCTCTGGTCTAACCCAGTGTCTGGTGTATTGAACTTGCATCTGGCCACATTTCTCATGTGTTCTGCAGTCTGGCTCCATGTTGGGTGCATATTCCACCTCCTGCCTCAGGGTGGGCTCTGTGTCTGGTGTGATTGGCCACCCGCCTGCCTTGTGTCTGGTCTCATATCTGGTGTATTCTGCCAGCCACCCTGTGTCTGGCACTGTGTCTGGTATGTTGAGCCGCCTATATCTTGCTTATCACCGTGTCTGGTGTGATGGGCCTCCCGCCTTGAGTCTGGCCCTGTGTCTGGTCTTTTGGGATACCCACCTTGGTTCTGGATCTTTGTCTGGTGTTTTGTGCTGCCTGCCTCGAGTCTGGATCCTTGCCTGTTGTTTTGGGCCGCTCACCTTGGGTTTGGCCCCATGTGTTAGGGCTAGCGAAACGCACCAAATAATTAGAGAAAAGGAATAAGGTGCGTTCGCAGCCCGGGGTCCACCGTGCAGAGATGGTACCTGCTGCTAAGCAATGATGGACTATATGGCGGTACAATGAGGATACACACGGGTTAGCTTCACCCTATGTGAAAGAAGCGAACCCTGTTGCGTCACAGGGCCGCAGTACCGCACGTAACAAAACTAATAATTAAATAGCACGAGAGTGCGAGCTGTGCCGTACTGGTGGATGCCACTAACCACCCAGACTTGGGCTAAAGAAGCACTCTACTGGCAGGTGGTGCCGTACTGGTGGTCACAGCAGAAGACGCTGTTTCGTGTGTTAACGCTGTGAGTTCAGCCGGGCGCGAGATTGCAGCCATACACCTTACACGAACAGTCATACACAAGGGATGAGTTTTTTAAGGAACGACTTGCACTCATCAACACACACACAATTACAATTGTATACTAGCGCATGGCCGTAAAGCCATGCAAACCTTTTATAGCTGCAGTATGTACAGGACCTTCCCAGAAGGACCAATGGGAGGCTGCCACAGAAGTTGAGCACCTTCAGGACTTTCCTGGAGGACCAATGGGATCTGCTGCAGTATCTGTGAGCATGTGACCCTCGATCTCCAATGGGAGATCTTGCCCTGGGCATGCTCTGAAGGGGAAAAGCAGTCCCAAAAGCGTCTGCTCACCGTTGCCCAGCACTGGCTTCAATGGCAGAAGCAGGAAAAGCAGCAGTAACCCTTTGCACAGAGTGAGACTGAACAAGACATTGGGCCCGACATCTCGCTGAGCAGGCTCCACTGGGACTGATGCAGAATGAGAGACCGCAGCAGACATGGTTCGAGATTCCCCCTGTGCAGCGGCGGGAACTCGACTCCTAATATTATGCCTGGAGTGTTTGGCAGTCCAACTTGGGTCTGGTCTCACGTGTTAGAACGCTTGCCTCGGGTCTGTCTCCATATCTGGTATGTTGGGTTGCTCACCTCAGGTTTTGCCCCATGTCTGGTGTGTTGGGCTGCCTGCCTCAGGTTTTTCCTAGTCTGGTGTTTTGGGCTACTGGCCTCGGGTGTGACCCTATGTTTGGTGTGTGGGTCATCCCACCTTGGGTCTGGTCTCATTTTGGGCAGACCGTGCTTCATTGAAGATAGTGCCGAAGTCTCGCAAGATTTGTGATGTCTTGCGAGACTTCGGCACTATCTTCAATGGAGCACGGTGACCCGCTCCACTGCGCAGGCACCAGATTCCCAGCCCCGCAGTGTGAATACATCATAACACACTGCTCGGCGGGATCTGGTGCCTCCGCAACACGCAGGCGCGATAACCTGATGTCAGTTCCCGGGCAGCACGCACTGCGAACTGTTGGTACAGCGCAGGCAGCGGGCATGTAACAGCAACACAGGAGGCGGCACACAGACGCAAGAGGGGGATGATGGATGGCCGGGAGGCGGCTGAAACAGGGGGAGACACCATACCTCTAAGACTCAATACAGGTATGGGGCGCAATTTATAAAAGTCAATATTTCAGTGTTGCTAGGGATCAGAAACATAAGAGCCACCTTCACTGAATGCAGCCTTAGTGCTGCTGAAGGTGGCTCTTTTACTTAAAACGCCCTGGGGGGAGGGGGCAACAATTTCTCTTTAAGCCCTGTGTAACTCACCCACATTCCTGATTAGCAGTACAAACTGCAAATCAGTGGTGAGGGCAAGGTTACACAGACTAGTCTGACAGGCCTGCACCTGAGACCTAGTTAGGTAGTGATAATCTCCTGCTGATAAAACACTTATTGTAATTTCAATACAAAACACAGCCTAATATGTGACACATCTCTGGAATCAGGATCTCTTGCCCTATGTTCTCAGATTAAATAACAAAAACATGCTGACAGATTCCCCTTATTCATGTATATGTCCTATGTAGCATCTCCCAGAACAATGTCATCAATGTCACTCACCACCTATGCAGACATGAGCGGTGATCCACCACCCCTTTATGCAGAGGCATATCTAGGGGGGAGCTACCCTAACCCCTCCTCACTTCCTGGCTGCAAAGAAGACATCCCGCGGAGTATTGCTGACTTGGGCGCCTCTTCTGCGATCCTTGTATCTATTGCGTGGATATGGCTTTGAGTGTCGGCGGGATGTAGGAGACTGGGAGCTGCTTGATGATGCCATACCTACAACACAGACTTAGCTGCTTATTCCTGGACTGATCAAGGTGAGAAATGAGTGGAGACCAGTGATGCACTTATATTATAATAAGTGGACCATATATACAGAACATGAACAAATATGCCAATATGATCAATAATGAAAACCCCATTTTAGTCATTCCCCTACTTGATTCAGATTCCCTCTATTTAATTTAGATTTTAGATCATACCCTCTCTACTTAAAGGAGTATGTCAGTAGGAAGAAGCTATCATCTATCCACAACACAGGTTATCGATAACTATTGATGGGCGAGCACTAAAATGCTCGGGTGCTCGTTGCTTGGGTCGAGCAAATTGGAATACTCGGGTAGTCAACCCGAGCAACGAGCCCAATGTAAGTCTATGGGAAACCCGAGAATTTTTACCACGATCCCCCTGGGGGTCCTTTTAAGGTCTGAAAGCGTCTGAAAATGATGGAGACACTGCCCAAATGACACGGGAACATCATGGTGGATCGCCCCTGGAAGCATTTCTGATTGCTAGGTCACAGCTGTAAGCAATGTTGTCAGAGTTTCACGCCATTTTTTCAGGTGCACCAAAAAACATACAAAAATGAAACCAAAATGGATTTTGCTACGAAATATGTTAAGGTATATCCTTTCTAGGGTAATGACTTGTATATAAGGCAAAATAATTAACCCCAGACCGAAATGTTCCTCCACCACTTTTGCTATGTTCACACGCAGCGTTTTTTATGTGTTTTTCAACTATAAGATTGCTTTCAACCAATACAAATGCATTCACTGGGAAATGCCATTGCAACATTTAACAACCCTAGCTGGCCATGTGGTGTGTGACATATAAGGAGACCCATCTTGTTTAATTTCTGAAGGAGGGATTCTTAAAGTCACAAAGCCTATTTTTAGAGGAGCATCAGGCGGCATTAATACAGTATTCTTAAAGGGCCATTATTAAACAGTGGGTCTCCTATGCTGTTGTTGCCTATGCAGTGAGTGGCTTGGCTGCGAAGAATTACAACGCACCCCAATACCCCTTTGACGAGAGGTACAGGAGGGCCTCCTCAACAAATGTTACATTGCATTCAAGGCCTGCCCTGCTATCAAGTCATATGCACCACAATAAGCCTTTGAACCCAGATACTGTAAGGCCACAGGAAAACCCACTTCACAGTCTTCAGTTGGTCCTGCCATACAGTTTCGTTATGCATTGAATGCAAGGGCTGCCTTGACCCAAATTTGCACGCACCCCAATCCACCCTTGGAAGAAACATGGAGAAGAGCCTCCTAAAAAAAACTGTCCCATTACAAAGGAGCAGGTCTCCTAGACTCGTAATGTCCATACACTAAGTGTATGGTCTGACAAACATTTCCCCATGGGGGTACATTTTTTAAACAATTTTTTATTGGGATCATAGACACCCTTGCCAAAAAATTGTCTGGCTGTAGCAACGCGGAACACAATAGCCATGGTGATCTAGGGGCAGTGGATGATGAGCTGTGGAGGAAGGCCTCATTAAAAACTAGGCCCAATTTAAAGGAGCGGGTCTCCTAGACTTGAAATGCCTGCCCATACACAAAGTGTATGGGCTGACACACATTTCACCATGGGGGGTAAATTTAAAAAAAAAAAATCACAAAATAGTGTTTACTGTTTAGAGCTAGGGTAACACACAGCCAAAAAAGGAGAATGGATGCCTCAAAAGCATTCCCGGTGACTACCTCTTGAAGCTGATCAAGAGAATGCCAAAAGTGTGCAAAGCAGTCATCAAAGCAAAAGGTGGCTACTTTGAAGAACCCAGAATATAAGACATATTTTCAGTTGCTTCACACTTCTTTGTTAGGTATATAATTCCACATGTGTTAATTCATAGTTTTGATGCCTTCAGTGTGAATTTACAATTTTCATAGTAATAAAAATACAGAAAAATCTTTAAATGAGAAAGTGTGTCCAAAATTTTGGTCTGTACTGTATATATATATATTTAATTATTTTTTTTAACCAAGATAGTGTATAGACCTAGGGTATTAGACAGACCAAAAATTGTAATGAATGCATGAAAAACAACTATTTTTAAACCATACATAAAACGTCCATCAGACAGAGAAAACAGACTGTTTCAATATGTGGGATGTATTTTTTAAAATTTTGAAAATCACAAAATACTGTATACACCAAGGGTATCAGACCAAAAACTAGAATGTATGACTGAAAAGCCAAGAATTTAAGACCACAGATTGACCAAACGTGTGACTGAGATAACAGACTGTTTCAATATGTGGGATGTATTTTTTTAAATTTTAAAAACCACAAAATAGTGTATACACCAAGGGTATCAGACCAAAAATTGGAATGTATGGCTGAAAAGCCAAGATTTGAAGACCACAGATAGATTAGACGTGTGACTGAGATAACAGACTGTTTCAATATGTGGGATGTATTTTTTTTTATTTAAAAAAACATAAAATAGTGTATACACCAAGGGTAACAGACCAAAAACTGGAATGTGTGGCTGAAAAGCCAAGATTTAAAGACCACAGATAGACCAGATGTGTGATTGAGATAACAGACTGTTTCAATATGTGGGATGTATTTTTTAAAATTTTAAAAACCACAAAATACTGTATACACCAAGAGTAGCAGTCTAGCAGACCAAAAACTGCAATGTATGCCTGCAAAGCAAGAATTTGGACACCACAGATACACTGTGCATCTGATGGAGATAACAGAGTGATCAAAATGTGTTCTTGATTTTTTTTGGACCACCAAAATTATCTCCATAAGTAGGCTATGATACTAAAATAAAACATTTGAACTACTAAAATTGTACAAACATTTCCCCATGGGGGTACATTTAAAAAAAATATTTTATGGGCATCATAGACATCCTTTACAGAAATTGGACTGGCTGTAGAGGCAGAGAACCCGTTAATCCTGGTGATCTAGTGGTGGAGAATGAGGAGACATAATGAATGATCAATCATATTGAAATAAAAAAATGAATAAAGGATGTGAATCCACCTATGAAAGAAAATAACAAAAGGGAGGGGCGAACACAGGTTCATAGATATGAAGCCAGAATGTGTCCAACGAGATATGTTGGTCCCTAGCAACAGCTCAGAGACAGGGATATAAATAAAAATATAATATAATAGTATTTCACTTTTTTATATTGGAGAGGTATACACTAGGTCATAAGAGGATGGTCCAGAGATATGAAAAATGGAAAATATAAGAATAAATGGGAAGAATATACGTGCTGTTATGATCAGGTGGCCTTGGAGCAGCATGAAATGACCTTCGCTGGAGCAGTGGTAACTTTACTGACCGCAAACCCTGATCCTATCAACGCAACTAGAAGTAGCCGTGGGGTGTGCCTAACCAGACCTAGACACCTCGACACAGCCTAAGGACTAAATATCCCTAAAGATGGAAATAGGAAAACTCTCTTGCCTCAGAGTAGATCCCCAAAGGATAGATAGCCCCCCACAAATAATGACTGTGAGTAGGAGAGGAAAAGACACACGCAGACAGAAAACAGGGATAAGCAAAGGAGGCCACTTCTACCTAGATAGGAAAGGATAGTACAGGACACTATGCGTTCAGCATAAAACACTAAAAAATATCCACAGCAGAAAAATACAAAAACTCCACCACCTAACTAAAGATGTGGAGAGTATATCTGCGACTCCAGCGAGTCCAACTAGACTGAGAAAAACATCAGGCACAGTCTAGCAGGAACAAAATAGAAACAAGATAAGCACAGAAAATAAACACACAGCAGTGTGTCCAAAAAATGAAGCAAACACTTATCTTAGCTGAATTGGCAGCAAGCAGGAGAGGCCAGGCAGAGGACCAACACTCCCAAAGGAACATTGACTACTGGCAAGGACTAATGAGTCTTGCACAGCTAAATACCCCAGTCAGAATTGCAATTAGCAGAAACACCTGTCCAAGACTGCTGCTCAGGAATAACTGCTGTTGTGAATTCTGTGGCAGAGTTCACTCCTGTGGTCACAAGTGGTACTTCGGCTGATTCTCTCTGGGATCTTCCGTTTGTGGAGGAAAGTGGTACTGCAGCTTCTGAGTTTCCTCCCTCAGGTGATCTGGTGAGCTCGTTGGCTTCTTCTCTACTTAACTCCACCTGATGCTTTGATCTATGCTTCCTGTCAATGTTTCAGTGTGGGACTTGTTTTTTCCCTGGATCATTCCTGTGGCCTGCTGCTCTGCAAAGCTAAGTTTTGCTTATGTTATTTTGTTGCTATTTTTCTGTCCAGCTTGCTTTATTGGTTTTTCTCGCCTGCTGGAAGCTCTGAGACGCAGAGGGACCACCTCCGTACCGTTAGTCGGTGCGGAGGGTCTTTTTGTCCCCTCTGCGTGGTTTTTTATAGGTTTTTTTGCTGACCGCAAAGTTATCTTCCCTATCCTCGTTCTGTTCAGCTAGTCGGGCCTCACTTTGCTAAATCTGTTTCATCTCTATGTTTGTGTTTTCATCTTACTCACAGTCATTATATGTGGGGGGCTGCCTTTTCCTTTGGGGAATTTCTCTGAGGCAAGGTAGGCTTATTTTTCTATCTTCAGGATTAGCTAGTTTCTCAGGCTGTGACGAGGCGCCTAGGTTCTGGTCAGGAGCGGTGCACGGCTACCTTTAGTGTGGTTTGATAGGCTTAGGGATTGCGGTCTGCAGAGTTCCCACGTCTCAGAGCTCGTTCTATTATTTTGGGTTATTGTCAGTTCACTGTATGTGCTCTGACCTCCATGTCCATTGTGATTCTGAATTGGCTTTCATAACAGTACAGGAAGCCAAAAGTGCTAATGATTCTCAATAGAGGGAAAAAAGAAGTTCTGAGACCATTTTTTTTCTTTGCACTGTGTTTTGTCTTTTTTTTCCCCTAGACATTTGGGTGGTTCAGGACACAGGTGTAGCAATGGACATTAAAGGTCTGTCTTCATGTGTGGATCAGCTCACGGCAAGAGTTCAAAATATTCAAGATTTTGTGGTCCAGAATTCTTTGCTTGAACCGAGAATTCCTATTCCAGATTTGTTTTTTGGAGATAGAACTAAATTTCTGAGTTTCAAAAATAATTGTAAACTATTTCTGGCTTTGAAACCTCGCTCTTCTGGTGACCCAATTCAACAGGTTAGGATCGTCATTTCTTTTTTGCGCGGCGACCCTCAGGACTGGGCGTTTTCTCTTGCGTCAGGAGATCCTGCATTGAGTAATATCGATGCGTTTTTCCTGGCGCTTGGGTTGCTGTACGATGAGCCTAATTCAGTGGATCAGGCAGAAAAAAATTTGCTGGCTCTTTGTCAGGCTCAGGATGAGATAGAGGTATATTGTCAGAAATTTAGAAAGTGGTCAGTGCTCACTCAATGGAATGAATCTGCGCTGGCAGCAATATTCAGAAAGGGTCTCTCTGAAGCCCTTAAGGATGTCATGGTGGGATTTCCTATGCCTGCTGGTTTGAATGAGTCTATGTCTTTGGCCATTCAGATCGGTCGATGCTTGCGTGAGCGTAAACCTGTGCACCATTTGGCGGTATTACCTGAGCTTAAACCTGAGCCTATGCAGTGTGATAGGACATTGACCAGAGTTGAACGGCAAGAACATAGACGTCTGAATGGTCTGTGTTTCTACTGTGGTGATTCCACTCATGCTATCTCTGATTGTCCTAAGCGCACTAAGCGGTTCGCTAGGTCTGCCACCATTGGTACTGTACAGTCAAAATTTCTTCTGTCCGTTACCTTGATCTGCTCTTTGTCATCATATTCTGTCATGGCATTTGTGGATTCAGGCGCTGCCCTGAATTTGATGGACTTGGAATATGCTAAGCATTGTGGGTTTTTCTTGGAGCCCTTGCAGTGTCCTATTCCATTGAGAGGAATTGATGCTACGCCTTTGGCCAAGAATAAGCCTCAATACTGGACCCAGCTGACCATGTGCATGGCTCCTGCACATCAGGAGGTTATTCGCTTTCTGGTGTTGCATAATCTGCATGATGTGGTCGTGTTGGGGTTGCCATGGCTACAAGCCCATAATCCAGTATTAGATTGGAAATCCATGTCTGTGTCCAGCTGGGGTTGTCAGGGGGTACATGGTGATGTTCCATTTCTGTCAATTTCGTCATCCACTCCTTCTGAGGTCCCAGAGTTCTTGTCTGATTACCGGGATGTATTTGATGAGCCCAAGTCCAATACCCTACCTCCGCATAGGGATTGTGATTGTGCTATCAATTTGATTCCTGGTAGTAAATTCCCAAAAGGTCGATTGTTTAATTTGTCCGTGCCTGAGCACACCTCTATGCGCAGTTATGTGAAGGAATCCCTGGAGAAGGGGCACATTCGCCCGTCATCGTCGCCATTAGGAGCAGGGTTCCTTTTTGTAGCCAAGAAGGATGGTTCGCTGAGACCTTGTATAGATTACCGCCTTCTTAATAAGATCACGGTTAAATTTCAGTACCCCTTGCCATTGTTATCTGATCTGTTTGCTCGGATTAAGGGGGCTAGTTGGTTCACAAAGATAGATCTTCGTGGTGCGTATAATCTGGTGCGAATTAAGCAAGGTGATGAATGGAAAACTGCATTTAATACGCCCGAGGGTCATTTTGAGTATCTCGTGATGCCGTTCGGACTTGCCAATGCTCCATCAGTGTTTCAGTCCTTTATGCATGACATCTTCCGAGAGTACCTGGATAAATTCCTGATTGTGTACTTGGATGACATTTTGATCTTCTCGGATGATTGGGAGTCTCATGTGAAGCAGGTCAGAACGGTTTTTCAGGTCCTGCGTGCTAATTCTTTGTTTGTGAAGGGATCAAAGTGTCTCTTTGGTGTGCAGAAGGTTTCATTTTTGGGGTTCATCTTTTCCCCTTCTACTATCGAGATGGATCCTGTTAAGGTCCAAGCCATCCATGATTGGACTCAGCCGACATCTCTGAAAAGTCTGCAAAAGTTCCTGGGCTTTGCTAATTTTTATCGTCGCTTCATCTGCAATTTTTCTAGTATTGCTAAACCATTGACCGATTTGACCAAGAAGGGTGCTGATGTGGTCAATTGGTCTTCTGCTGCTGTGGAAGCTTTTCAAGAGTTGAAGCGTCGTTTTTCTTCTGCCCCTGTGTTGTGTCAACCAGATGCTTCTCTTCCGTTCCAGGTCGAGGTTGATGCTTCTGAGATTGGAGCAGGGGCTGTTTTGTCGCAGAGAGGTTCTGGTTGCTCAGTGATGAAACCATGCGCCTTCTTTTCCAGGAAGTTTTCGCCTGCTGAGCGTAATTATGATGTGGGCAACCGAGAGTTGCTGGCCATGAAGTGGGCATTCGAGGAGTGGCGTCATTGGCTTGAAGGAGCTAAGCATCGCGTGGTGGTATTGACTGATCATAAGAACTTGACTTATCTCGAGTCTGCCAAGCGCTTGAATCCTAGACAAGCTCGTTGGTCGTTGTTTTTTGCCCGTTTTGACTTTGTGATTTCGTACCTTCCGGGCTCTAAAAATGTGAAGGCGGATGCTTTGTCTAGGAGTTTTGTACCCGACTCTCCGGGTTTATCTGAGCCGGCGGGTATCCTCAAGGAAGGAGTAATTGTGTCTGCCATCTCCCCTGATTTGCGGCGGGTGCTGCAAAAATTTCAGGCTAATAAAACTGATCGTTGCCCAGCGGAGAAACTGTTTGTCCCTGATAGGTGGACGAATAGAGTAATCTCTGAACTTCATTGTTCGGTGTTGGCTGGTCATCCTGGAATCTTTGGTACCAGAGAGTTAGTGGCTAGATCCTTTTGGTGGCCCTCTCTGTCACGGGATGTGCATGCTTTTGTGCAGTCCTGTGGGATTTGTGCTCGGGCTAAGCCCTGCTGTTCTCGTGCCAGTGGGTTGCTTTTGCCCTTGCCGGTCCCGAAGAGGCCTTGGACACATATCTCTATGGATTTTATTTCTGACCTTCCCGTTTCTCAAAAGATGTCAGTCATTTGGGTGGTCTGTGATCGCTTTTCTAAGATGGTCCATCTGGTACCCTTGTCTAAATTGCTTTCCTCCTCTGATTTGGTGCCTTTGTTCTTCCAGCATGTGGTTCGTTTGCATGGCATTCCAGAGAATATTGTTTCTGACAGAGGTTCCCAGTTTGTTTCGAGGTTTTGGCGAGCCTTTTGTGGTAGGATGGGCATTGACTTGTCTTTTTCCTCGGCTTTCCATCCTCAGACTAATGGCCAGACCGAGCGAACCAATCAGACCTTGGAAACATATCTGAGGTGCTTTGTTTCTGCTGATCAGGATGACTGGGTGTCTTTTTTGCCTTTGGCTGAGTTCGCCCTTAATAATCGGGCCAGCTCGGCTACCTTGGTTTCACCGTTTTTCTGCAATTCTGGGTTCCATCCTCGTTTCTCTTCTGGACAGGTTGAGTCTTCGGACTGTCCTGGTGTGGATACTGTGGTGGACAGGTTGCAGCAGATTTGGACTCAGGTAGTGGACAATTTGACCTTGTCGCAGGAGAAGGCTCAACTTTTCGCTAATCGCAGACGCCGTGTGGGTCCCCTCCAGCATAAACCAAATGTAGATGACCGACAGCACTCCCTTATTCGGGCGCTCGTTCCATATCCAGGGAACCCACCTGGGTAACACGTCACAGTCTGCACAAAGGAACAGCGCTCCACCGGGTGTATAAATCAAAATGAATCCTTTATTCAGCCATTAAGCACAAGCGACGTTTCGACCATATGCTGGTCTTTTTCAAGCTTGAAAAAGACCAGCATATGGTCGAAACGTCGCTTGTGCTTAATGGCTGAATAAAGGATTCATTTTGATTTATACACACGGTGGAGCGCTGTTCCTTTGTGCAGACTGTGCCGTGTGGGTCCCCGACTTCGTGTTGGGGATCTGGTTTGGTTATCTTCTCGTCATATTCCTATGAAGGTTTCCTCTCCTAAGTTTAAACCTCGTTTTATTGGTCCGTATAGGATTTCTGAGGTTCTTAATCCTGTGTCTTTTCGTCTGACCCTTCCAGATTCTTTTTCCATACATAACGTATTCCATAGGTCATTGTTGCGGAGATACGTGGCACCTTTGGTTCCATCTGTTGAGCCTCCTGCCCCGGTTTTGGTGGAGGGGGAATTGGAGTATATTGTGGAGAAGATTTTGGATTCTCGTGTTTCAAGACGGAAACTCCAGTATCTGGCTAAATGGAAGGGTTATGCTCAGGAGGATAATTCCTGGGTTTTTGCCTCTGATGTCCATGCTCCCGATCTTGTTCGTGCCTTTCATGTGGCTCATCCTGGTCGGCCTGGGGGCTCTGGTGAGGGTTCGGTGACCCCTCCTCAAGGGGGGGGTACTGTTGTGAATTCTGTGGCAGAGTTCACTCCTGTGGTCACAAGTGGTACTTCGGCTGATTCTCTCTGGGATCTTCCGTTTGTGGAGGAAAGTGGTACTGCAGCTTCTGAGTTTCCTCCCTCAGGTGATCTGGTGAGCTCGTTGGCTTCTTCTCTACTTAACTCCACCTGATGCTTTGATCTATGCTTCCTGTCAATGTTTCAGTGTGGGACTTGTTTTTTCCCTGGATCATTCCTGTGGCCTGCTGCTCTGCAAAGCTAAGTTTTGCTTATGTTATTTTGTTGCTATTTTTCTGTCCAGCTTGCTTTATTGGTTTTTCTCGCCTGCTGGAAGCTCTGAGACGCAGAGGGACCACCTCCGTACCGTTAGTCGGTGCGGAGGGTCTTTTTGTCCCCTCTGCGTGGTTTTTTATAGGTTTTTTTGCTGACCGCAAAGTTATCTTCCCTATCCTCGTTCTGTTCAGCTAGTCGGGCCTCACTTTGCTAAATCTGTTTCATCTCTATGTTTGTGTTTTCATCTTACTCACAGTCATTATATGTGGGGGGCTGCCTTTTCCTTTGGGGAATTTCTCTGAGGCAAGGTAGGCTTATTTTTCTATCTTCAGGATTAGCTAGTTTCTCAGGCTGTGACGAGGCGCCTAGGTTCTGGTCAGGAGCGCTGCATGGCTACCTTTAGTGTGGTTTGATAGGCTTAGGGATTGCGGTCTGCAGAGTTCCCACGTCTCAGAGCTCGTTCTATTATTTTGGGTTATTGTCAGTTCACTGTATGTGCTCTGACCTCCATGTCCATTGTGATTCTGAATTGCCTTTCATAACAAACTGCATTACCATCCACAACCACCGGAGGGAGCCAAAGAGCAGAATTCACAACAGTACCCCCCCTTGAGGAGGGGTCACCGAACCCTCACCAGAGCCCCCAGGCCGGTCAGGACGAGCAAGTTGAAAGGCACGAACCAAATCAGCGGCATGGACATCAGAGGCCGAAACCCAAGAATTATCCTCCTGGCCATAACCCTTCCATTTGACAAGGTACTGAAGCTTCCGCCTCGAAAAACGAGAATCCAAAATCTTCTCAACCACATATTCCAACTCCCCATCGACCAACACAGGGGCCGGAGGATCAACAGAGGGAACAACGGGCTCCACATATTTCCGCAACAAAGATCTATGGAAGACATTATGGATAGCAAAAGAGGCCGGAAGCACCAGACAAAAATATACCGGATTAATAATCTCAGAAATCTTATAAGGACCAATAAACCGAAGCTTAAACTTAGGAGAAGAAACCTTCATAGGAACATGACGGGAAGATAACCAAACCAGATCCCCAACCCGAAGCCGGGAACCAACACAGCGACGTCGGTTAGCAAAACGTTGAGCCTCCTCCTGAGACAACACCAAATTGTCCACCACCTGAGCCCAAATTTGCTGCAACCTGTCAACCACAGAATCCACACCAAGAAAGTCAGAAGACTCAACCTGCCCAGAAGAAAAACGAGGATGAAAACCAAAATTACAAAAAAAATGGCTCAAGATCTTTCCTCCCTTCTTCTGAGATGCAATTAACTCATTGTTGGCCAGTAGTACTGTTATGATCAGTGTTATGACCTGGTGGTCAGGACAATAATGGACCTGGTGGTTAAGAGCACATGGAATGACCTGATAGTTACTGATAATAAGGACAAGCTCTGGGACGTGGGAACTCTGCTGACCGCAATCCCTAAACCTATCAAACACACTAGAAATAGCCGTGGATTGCGCCTAACGCTCCCTATGCAACTCGGCACAGCCTAAGAAACTAGCTAGCCCTGAAGATAGAAAAATAAAGCCTACCTTGCCTCAGAGAAATTCCCCAAAGGAAAAGGCAGCCCCCCACATATAATGACTGTGAGTAAAAATGAAAATACAAACACAGAGATGAAATAGATTTAGCAAAGTGAGGCCCGACTTACTGAACAGGCCGAGGATAGGAAAGGTTACTTTGCGGTCAGCACAAAAATCTACAAAAAGACCACGCAGAGGGCGCAAAAAGACCCTCCGCACCGACTCACGGTGCGGAGGCGCTCCCTCTGCGTCCCAGAGCTTCCAGCAAGCAAGACAACAAATTAAATAGCAAGCTGGACAGAAAAATAGCAAACCAAAGAAATACAAGCTGGAACTTAGCTTCTGATGGGACGACAGGTCACGAGAACGATCCAGGAGTGAACAGACCAATACTGGAACATTGACAGGTGGCATGGAGCAAAGATCTAAGTGGAGTTAAATAGAGCAGCAGCTAACGAATTAACCTCGTCACCTGTGAAACTCAGAAACACCCACCAGCGAAGTCCATGGACAGAACCAGCCGAAATACCATTCATGACCACAGGAGGGAGCCCGACAACAGAATTCACAACAGTACCCCCCCCCTTGAGGAGGGGTCACCGAACCCTCCCCAGAGCCCCCAGGCCGACCAGGATGAGCCAAATGAAAGGCACGAACCAGATCGGCAGCATGAACATCAGAGGCAAAAACCCAGGAATTATCTTCCTGACCATAACCCTTCCACTTGACCAGGTACTGGAGTTTCCGTCTCGAAACACGAGAATCCAAAATCTTCTCCACCACATACTCCAACTCCCCCTCAACTAACACCGGGGCAGGAGGATCAACGGATTGAACCACAGGCGCCACGTATCTCCGCAATAACGACCTATGGAACACATTATGGATGGCAAAAGAAGCAGGAAGGGCCAAACGAAATGACACAAGATTGATAACCTCAGAAATCTTATACGGACCAATGAAACGAGGCTTAAACTTAGGAGAGGAAACCTTCATAGGAACATAACGAGACGACAACCAAACCAAATCCCCAACACGAAGTCGGGGACCCACACAGCGCCGGCGGTTAGCGAAACGTTGAGCCTTCTCCTGAGACAATGTCAAATTGTCCACCACATGAGTCCAAATCTGCTGCAACCTATCCACCACAGTATCTACACCAGGACAGTCTGAAGACTCAACCTGCCCTGAAGAGAAACGAGGATGGAAACCAGAATTGCAGAAAAACGGCAAAACCAAAGTAGCCGAGCTGGCCCGGTTATTAAGGGCGAACTCAGCCAACGGCAAAAAGGACACCCAATCATCCTGATCAGCAGAAACAAAGCATCTCAGATATGTTTCCAAAGTTTGATTAGTTCGTTCGGTTTGGCCATTTGTCTGAGGATGGAAAGCCGAGGAAAAAGACAAATCAATGCCCATCCTAGCACAAAAGGATCGCCAAAACCTTGAAACAAACTGGGAACCTCTGTCAGAAACGATGTTCTCCGGGATACCATGCAAATGAACTACATGCTGGAAAAATAATGGCACCAAATCAGAGGAGGAAAGCAATTTAGACAAAGGTACCAAATGGACCATCTTAGAAAAGCGATCACAAACCACCCAAATGACCGACATCTTTTGAGAGACGGGGAGATCCGAAATAAAATCCATAGAAATATGCGTCCAGGGTCTCTTCGGGACCGGCAAGGGCAAAAGCAACCCACTGGCACGAGAACAGCAGGGCTTAGCCCTAGCACAAGTTCCATAGGACTGCACAAAAGAACGCACATCCCGCGACAAAGACGGCCACCAGAAGGATCTAGCCACCAAATCTCTGGTACCAAAGATTCCAGGATGCCCAGCCAACACTGAACAATGAATCTCAGAGATAACTCTACTAGTCCATCTATCAGAGACAAACAGTTTCTCCGCTGGGCAACGGTCAGGTCTATCAGCTTGAAATTTTTGCAGCACCTGCCGCAAATCAGGGGAGATGGCAGACAAAATTACCCCCTCTTTGAGAATACCCGCCGGCTCAGGAACACCCGGAGAGTCAGGCACAAAACTCCTTGACAGGGCATCAGCCTTCACATTCTTAGAGCCCGGAAGGTACGAAACCACAAAATCAAAACGGGAGAAAAATAACGACCATCGAGCCTGTCTCGGATTCAACCGTTTGGCAGACTCAAGATAAGTCAAATTCTTGTGATCTGTCAAGACCACCACGCGATACTTGGCTCCTTCCAGCCAATGACGCCACTCCTCGAATGCCCACTTCATGGCCAACAATTCACGATTACCAACATCATAGTTACGCTCAGCAGGCGAAAACTTTCTAGAAAAGAAAGCACATGGCTTCATCACCGAGCCCTCAGAACTTCTTTGCGACAAAACAGCCCCTGCTCCAATCTCAGAAGCATCAACCTCAACCAGAAACGGAAGCGAAACATCTGGCTGGCACAACAAAGGGGCAGAAGAAAAACGATGCTTCAACTCCTGAAAAGCCTCTACAGCCTCAGAAGACCAATTGACCACATCAGCACCCTTCTTGGTCAAATCAGTCAACGGTTTAGCAACAGTAGAAAAATTAGCGATGAAGCGCCGATATAAATTAGCAAAGCCCAGGAACTTTTGCAGGCTCTTCACAGATGTCGGCTGAGTCCAATCGTAAATGGCCTGGACTTTAACAGGGTCCATCTCGATAGTAGAAGGGGAAAAAATGAACCCCAAAAATGAAACCTTCTGAACTCCAAAGAGACACTTTGACCCCTTCACAAACAAGGAATTCGCACGAAGGACCTGGAACACCATTCTGACCTGCTTCACATGAGACTCCCAATCATCCGAAAAGACCAAAATATCATCCAAATACACAATCAGGAATTTATCCAGGTACTCTCGGAAGATGTCATGCATAAAGGACTGAAATACTGATGGAGCATTGGAAAGCCCGAATGGCATAACCAGGTACTCAAAATGGCCCTCCGGCGTATTAAATGCTGTTTTCCATTCATCGCCTTGTTTAATACGCACAAGATTATACGCCCCTCGAAGATCTATCTTGGTGAACCAACTAGCCCCTTTAATACGAGCAAACAAACCAGACAGCAACGGCAAAGGATACTGAAATTTGACTGTAATTTTATTAAGAAGGCGGTAATCAATACAAGGTCTCAAAGAACCATCCTTCTTGGCCACAAAAAAGAACAGGATCACTGGACGGTCACTTCCAGCTTGGGTTGCCTAGCCACTGCAGGCCCCACAATCTGGACGGACTTACACCTCTGTGCCCGTTGGCACTCCTTTCCATATGACTCCCCTGATGATTCTCCATGACTGGAGTTGAAACGCGTAGGGAGGAAGATACTACATTTCTACATTTCAAGAGGTTTTGGGACTCTGCCTTTATACACATTGGGTGGGCTGGTCCCTTTAGCAAGGTCCATTTGGGGCCTGTCCTTGTTAGGTTACAGGGTAGACATACCACTTTAGCCCTGCCCCTCCTCATCTAATTGGATCTTTACTGTGTCGTACGGAAGTATACAAGTTTCCGGCAGCTTGGGTGAGATCAAACCATTCTTTTTAAATTGAGCACTGGTTCACCTGAGCACTTTATATATGTTTTTTTCGTTTGTGTCCTGTTGGATGTGCATTTTTAAGCATTTAATATTAAAAGTTATGTTTTATTAGTGGATATCCTCCACAGCTGATCCTGTCTTGAGCCAGAGGGTACATGTATGGTGTGTTTTCTGCACACATTTGCTTGTTTTGCCACAAAAAAGAACCCTGCTCCTAACGGTGATGACGACGGGAGAATATGGCCTTTCTCCAAGGATTCCTTTATATAACTCCGCATAGCGGCGTGTTCTGGCACAGATAAATTGAACAATCGGCCCTTAGGAAACTTACTACCAGGAATCAAATTAATTGCACAATCGCAATCCCTATGAGGAGGTAGGGCACTGGCTTTGGGCTCATCAAATACATCCCGATAATCCGACAAAAACTCTGGAACTTCAGAAGGAGTGGAAGACGAAATAGACAAAAATGGAACATCACCATGTACCCCCTGGAAACCCCAGCTGGACACAGACATAGATTTCCAGTCCAATACTGGATTATGAACCTGTAGCCATGGCAACCCCAAAACGACCACATCATGCAGATTATGCAACACCAGAAAGCGGATATCCTCCTGATGTGCAGGAGCCATGCACATGGTCAATTGGGTCCAATACTGAGGCTTATTCTTGGCCAAAGGCGTAGCATCAATTCCTCTCAATGGAATAGGATACTGCAAGGGCTCCAAGAAAAAACCACAGTGCCTAGCATTCTCCAAGTCCATCAAATTCAGGGCAGCGCCTGAATCCACAAATGCCATAACAGAATAGGATGACAAAGAGCAAATCAGAGTAACAGACAATAGAAATTTAGACTGTACCGTACCAATGGTGGCAGACCTAGCGAACCGCTTAGTGCGCTTAGGACAATCGGAGATAGCATGAGTGGAATCACCACAGTAAAAACATAGCCCATTCCGACGTCTGTGTTCTTGCCGTTCAGCTCTGGTCAAAGTCCTATCACATTGCATAGGCTCAGGCCCATGCTCAGATAGTACCGCCAAATGGTGCACAGCTTTACGCTCACGCAAGCGTTGATCGATCTGAATGGCCAAAGACATAGACTCATTCAGACCAGCAGGCATGGGAAACCCCACCATGACATCCTTAAGGGCTTCAGAGAGACCCTTTCTGAAGATTGCTGCCAGGGCACATTCATTCCACTGAGTGAGCACAGACCACTTTCTAAACTTCTGACAATATATCTCCGCTTCATCCTGACCCTGACACAGAGCCAGCAACATTTTCTCTGCCTGATCCACTGAATTAGGATCGTCATAAAGCAATCCAAGCGCCAGGAAAAACGCATCAACATCACGCAATGCCGGATCTCCTGGCGCAAGGGAAAATGCCCAGTCTTGAGGGTCACCACGTAACAAAGAAATAATGATCTTTACTTGTTGAACAGGGTCACCTGAGGAGCGAGGTTTCAAGGCAAGAAACAATTTACAATTATTTTTGAAATTCAAGAACTTAGATCTATCACCAAAAAACAAATCAGGAATTGGAATCCTAGGCTCTGACATCGGATTCTGAACCACAAAATCTTGAATGTTTTGTATCCTTGTAGTGAGATTATCCATCCAAGAGGACTGACCTTGAATGTCCATGTTTACACCAGTGTCCTGAACCACCCAGAGGTAAAGGGGAAAATAGAGACAAAACACACTGCAAAGAAAAAAAAATGGTCTCAGAACTTCTGTTATCCCTCTATTGAGATGCATTAGTACTTTGGGCCACCTGTACTGCTATGACCTGGTGGTCAGAACAATAATGGACCTGGTTGTTAAGAGCACACGGAATGACCTGATAGTTACTGATAATAAGGACGAGCTCTGGGACGTGGGAACTCTGCTGACCGCAATCCCTAAACCTATCAAACACACTAGAAATAGCCGTGGATTGCGCCTAACGCTCCCTATGCAACTCGGCACAGCCTAAGAAACTAGCTAGCCCTGAAGATAGAAAAATAAAGCGTAACTTGCCTCAGAGAAATTCCCCAAATCAAAAGGCAGCCCCCCACATATAATGACTGTGAGTAAAGATGAAAATACAAACACAGAGATGAAATAAATTTAGCAAAGTGAGGCCCGACTTACTGAACAGACCGAGGATAGGAAAGGTTACTTTGCGGTCAGCACAAAAACCTACAAAAAGACCACGCAGAGGGCGCAAAAAGACCCTCCGCACCGACTCACGGTGCGGAGGCGCTCCCTCTGCGTCCCAGAGCTTCCAGCAAGCAAGACAACAAATTAAATAGCAAGCTGGACAGAAAAATAGCAAACCAAAGAAATACAAGCTGGAACTTAGCTTCTGATGGGAAGACAGGTCACAAGAACGATCCAGGAGTGAACAGACCAATACTGGAACATTGACAGGTGGCATGGAGCAAAGATCTAAGTGGAGTTAAATAGAGCAGCAGCTAATGAATTAACCTCGTCACCTGTGAAACTCAGAAACACCCACCAGAGGAAGTCCATGGACAGAACCAGCCGAAATACCATTCATGACCACAGGAGGGAGCCCGACAACAGAATTCACAACAGATCAGGTGGCCTTGGAGCAGCATGAAATGACCTTCGCTGGAGCAGTGGTAACTTTACTGACCGCAAACCCTGATCCTATCAACGCAACTAGAAGTAGCCGTGGGGTGTGCCTAACCAGACCTAGACACCTCGACACAGCCTAAGGACTAAATATCCCTAAAGATGGAAATAGGAAAACTCTCTTGCCTCAGAGTAGATCCCCAAAGGATAGATAGCCCCCCACAAATAATGACTGTGAGTAGGAGAGGAAAAGACACACGCAGACAGAAAATAGGGATAAGCAAAGGAGGCCACATCTACCTAGATAGGAAAGGATAGTACAGGACATTATGCGGTCAGCATAAAACACTACAAAATATCCACAGCAGAAAAATACAAAAACTCCACCACCTAACTAAAGATGTGGAGAGTATATCTGCGACTCCAGCGAGTCCAACTAGACTGAGAAAAACATCAGGCACAGTCTAGCAGGAACAAAATAGAAACAAGATAAGCACAGAAAATAAACACACGGCAGTGTGTCCAAAAAAATGAAGCAAACACTTATCTTAGCTGAATTGGCAGCAAGCAGGAGAGGCCAGGCAGAGGACCAACACTTCCAAAGGAACATTGACTACTGGCAAGGACTAATGAGTCCTGCACAGCTAAATACCCCAGTCAGAATTGCAATTAGCAGAAACACCTGTCCAAGACTGCTGCTCAGGAATAACTGCATTACCATCAACAACCACCGGAGGGAGCCCAAGAGCAGAATTCATAACAACGTGCATCTCATTTTTATGACATTTCCCTCTGGGGGAGTAGCATTTTTTTGTGGGTTCAAATTATTAACGGGCATCTTAAAAACACCCTTGCACAAAAATTGAATTGCTGTAGCAGCATACAACACGATCACCATGGTGTTCTAATGGCGGAGAATGATGATATGTGAAGGAAGGCATTATTAAAAACTGGGTCCAATGTTAAGGAGCCGCTCTCCTAGACTTGTAATGCCCATACACTAAGTGCATGGGCTGACAAACATTTCCCCATGGAGGGTAAATTTTTTAGAAATATTGTAAGGGCTTCATAGACACCTTTGCCAAAACTGCACTGGCTGTAGCAGCACAGAACCAGTTAACCCTGGTGATCTAGTGGCGGAGAATGATGACAAGTTGCGTAAGGCCTCATTAAAAACTAGGCCCTATGTAAAGGAGCATGTCTCCTAGACTTGCTATGCCCATGCACTTCGGGCTGACAAACATTTCCCTATGGATGCCCATACACAAAGTGCATGGGCTAACAAACATTTCCCTATGGAGGGTAAATTTTTTAAAATTATTTTATGAGCATCATAGACACACTTGCTAAAAATTGGACTGCCTGTAGCAACACAGAACACGTTAACCCTGGTGATCTAGTGGCGGAGAATGAGAAGACATAAAGAATGATCAATCATACTGAAATAAAACAAATGAATAAAGGATGTGAATCCACTTATGAAAGAAAATAACAAAAGGGAGGGGCGAGCACAGGTTCATAGATATGAAGTCAGAATGTGACCAACCAGATATGTTGGTTCCTAGCAACAGCTCAGAATCATAAAAATAATAATAATAATGTTTATTTTTATATAGCACTAACATATTCCGCAGCGCTTTACAGTTTTGCACACATTATCATCGCTGTCCCCAATGGGGCTCAGAATCTAAATTCCCTATTAGTATGTCCTTGGAATTTGGCAGGAAACTGGAGTACCTGGAAGAAACCCAAGTAAGCATGGGGAGAACATACAAACTCCTTGCAGATGTTGTCCAAGATGGGTTAAGAACCCAGGACTCCAGCGCTGCAAGGCTGCAGTGCTAAACACTGAGCCACCGTGCTGCCCGAAGCCATTGTGCTGCTCAGAGACAGGGATATAAATAAAAATATAATAGTATTTCAATATTTTCAGATTGGAGAGGTATACACTAGATCATAAGAGGATGGTCTAGAGATAGGAAAAATGGAAAGACAGTGTGGAATACCGTGGTGGTGGCTAAGTGACTGGAAGCATTATCCGCTATCCAACCAACAAACATTTCACACTGCTCTGGCTTCAATAGTGGTGTGCTGTGGTTCCTTAGAAACTGGGACAGGAAGGTCGAGCGCAAAGATGTGGATCTTTGTTGTGGCCCACTTTCAGCTTGGCCACGGCCTCGTCCTCTACATGCACCATCAGCATTATGTCCACTTTCCTGTCCCTTGCCCCTTGCCTTGCCTATTTTAAATGGACAACTGAAATATTTGAAAAGCTCATACAAATGGGTTTATTTTGAGAAAAATTAAATGTGATCAGTATGCCTGCAAAGCAAAGATTTTTCCACCACAGATACACCAGGCGTCTGATGCAGATAACAGCCTGTATACATTTTTTTATGTTTTTGGTAATTTTTTAAAACAATAAATACTGAGTAGAACAAGGCTAGCAGACAGAACTATGCAACGTATGCCTGCAAAGCCAAGATTTTTCCACCACAGATACACCAGGCCTCTGACAGAGATAACAGACAGTTAAAATGTTGTTTGTTTTTTAAAATATTTTTTAAGCAAAAAATACTGAGTAGAACAAGGCTAGCAGACAGAACTATGCAACGTATGCCTGCAAAGATAAGATTTTTCCATCACAGATACACCGGGAGTCTGACGGAAATAACAGACTGGATACATTTTTCAGTATGTTTTTTGGTAATGTTGGAAAACAAAAAATACTGAGTAGAACAAGGCTAGCAGACAGAACTATGCAACGTATGCCTACGAAGCCAAGATTTTTCCACCCCAGGTACACCAGGCATCTGACAGCGATAACAGACAGTTAAAAAAATGTTTTGGGTATGCTTTTTGGTAATTTTGGAAAACAAAAAATACTGAGTAGAACAAGGCTAGCAGACAGAACTATGCAACGTATGCCTGTGAAGCTAAGATTTTTCCACCACAGATGCACCAGGCGTCTGACGGACATAACAGTTAAAAAAAAATGTAAAATATTTTTTAAACAAAAAATACTGAATATAACAAGGCTAGCAGACAGAACTATGTACTGTATGCCTGCGAAGCCAAAATTTTTTCCACCACAGATACACCAGGCATCTGACGGAGATAACAGACAGTTAAAAAAAAGTTTTAAAATATTTTATGAACAAAAAATACTGAGTAGAACAAGGATAGCAGACAGAACTATGCAACGTATGACTGCGAAGCCAAGATTTTTCCACCACAGATACACCAGGTTTCTGACGGAGATAACAGACAGTTAAAATGGTTTTTTTAAATATTTTTTAAACATAAAATACTGAGTATAACAAGGCTAGCATACAGAACTATGCAGTGTATGCTTGCAAAGCACGGATTTTGACACCACTGATACACCAGGAGTCAGCCAGAGATAACAGACTGATCAAAATGTGGCCTTGATTTTTTTGGACACACCAAAGTTGTGTCAATAAGTTGGCTATGACACAAAAAAAAATTGGAGTACTAAAATTTTAAGATATTTAGCACAAGCCAGCTAAAGATTTTTGGAACAGCAAAATGGAGTCCAAAAATGTTGGAAGACACTACAAAATATTAGAAAGTACCAAACAAGGACAGATTTTTTGGCTCACTCACATCTGATGCCTGGGACAAAAAAAATGTAATTCTTAGATTTGCACACTCTTCTATTGCAATGACCTGGCTGTAGTCTGCAGGGTGACCAAGCAAATAAATGTAGAAAACAGGGGGCAATGGATTTCTTTAGAAGAAAATGAGCAGGTATAAGCTGGAAAAAAATTGCCACTGAAAACTGCATCTAGGTAGATATTAAATAAGCAGCAGCAGACAGTAATGGAACTTTTTGAGGTATGCTGTGAGATCTATGTACTCTCATACAGTGGCTGCAAGCCTTGCACTGATGTGGATATGTGCACATAGACTCCCCTGCCTACCTAGCGCTGCAATCTCTGTGCCCCTGAATTAGCCCTAAAAAGGACTGTTGGTTTCTCAGGATTTGTGGACTGAACACTAGCAGACCCACACTAATTATTAAAAGAACAATTCTGACCCTATCTCAGAAGCAGCTCTCCCTACACTAGCTAAGTCCAGAGTAGAATGCGGCGAGCAGGGCGGCACTAGTTCTCTTATAGACCTGATGATGCTGTACGGCCAGCCAATCACTGCAAGACCACAACAAAGATGACAGTGCCTGGCAGACAATCCCTGCATGTTGATTGGGTCTCTAGAGTCCGCCAAAAATGCAGGGTGGAGACCCGAGCTCCCGCCGAATAATCCCAGAAGTACTCGGTGCTCGCCGAGTACACCGAGCACAGTGATACTCGAGCGAGTATCGAGTAGTGGCGAGCACGCTCGCTCATCACTAGTGATAACCTAATATTGGTAGGGCAAACCGCTGAGACTCTCAACGATGGCTGGAACAAGGCACATTTATCCCTATCGCATCGGGAGGGCGGTAATGTCACGATGGGGGCACGCTTTGCAGCTTTGAATCTCTCCCCCATGTGCTCACCCACCTATCCACTCTCTCTTTTCCCATGTCCTGACTTCTCTTGTCTGTGCTCTCTTCTTTGACCAGTCTACCCCATGTGCTATCTCCCTTGTCTGCTGTCTTTCTCCTTCCTGTGCTGTGTTCTCCCCTCATGTGCTGTCCCGTTTGAGCTGTCTTCCCCTGTGCTCTGTCTCTCTCACCCCTGTGTGCTTTCTCTCTCCCCCATCTGCTGTCTTCTCCTGTTGTTGTCTAATAGCATCCTGTGATAATCTAATGACTTTTGCATCAGGGTACTCATTTGCTTGACGCCTACACTTAAATGCATTGTTTTTGTCCCAGCAATGTTGTTGCTCTTGAAGAGTCTCATTTTCCCATTGTCTTCTACGTTGTGCATTTGCTGCTTTTCTTTCATTGTCATTGGCACACTTTTTAGGAGGAGCCATGTTGGCGTTGATATTTCCTTTTTAAAGGGGTTTTCCCACAAGTGAACTTTCTTTTTAAAAATTGTCTCTGTCTGACCGTCTTCACTAGTTTGGCACACGCTGTTGGTGGTATGTTGGCCCAGTCTCTGCTGCCATGGGATACCGGATCACGTGGGGCCCGCGTGTTTCCGGTTCCGTTTGGCGGTGGGACTGCCGTGGTTGGCGGTAGCTGTTGCTGCCGGCGTCTCAGTTGCCATGGGATACCAGATCACGTGGGGCCCGCGTGTTTCCGGTTCTGGTTGGCGGCGGGACTGCCGTGGTTGGTGGTAGCTGCTGATGTCGGCGTCCTCGCTGCCGCCTGGTGCCGGGTCACGTGTGGTTGACGTGTTTCCGGTTCCAGTGGGCGGCGGTGGCGCCGTGGTTGGCGGCATTTACAGGTGTCACATCGTTATGGGGGTAATTGGGCTATATATAGATGGCTGTTTGATTCGGTCCCCCACGCCCCCTGAGGAAGGAGCTGTTTTGTCGCTCCGAAACGCGTGTCGGGGTGGGCTTGGGGTCCCCCATCTGCTGCACATACCAGGTATGACATACTGTTTACATTTATTTAAGTACTGGATATTGGGCCTTTAATATTACTATTTATTGTAGCATATTTATTTGTCCTTATGGGTCAATATCCGAGTGGATTCTAATATGGTGTGTGTCGGCTATGGGTGGTACCTTAGGCCCTTTGCTGTACAGTGTACTGTTTATTAGTGCTTTATCATCCCTACCATTGTCTTTTGTACCTGTTTATATGTACTGATTTTAGTCTGATTTAATAAAAGTGATATTTTATGGGACTCATCTGTGTTGTGTGGTGATTAGGATATCTGTCATTTTGCAGTTGTCCCTATTAGTCCTTAGCATACATATATGGGATAGTTGATTAGTTGCGTATATATATTATGTGCAATGTACTATGATTTCCCCTGTATGTATTATGCATGTTACAACTTTATGTTTTGTTATTGCAGATTCAGTCTTCCCAGCCCGATGCAGGGCTACAATTTTGTTTCTGGCAATAATAATCTTTATTTTTATATAGCGCTAACATATTCCGCAGCACTTTAACAGGCATTATCTTTGCTGTCCCCAATGGGGCTCACAATCGAAATTCCCTATAAATATGTCTTTGGAATGTGGGAGGAGGAAACCAGAGTACCTGGAGGAAACCCACGCAAACATGGGGAGAACATACAAACTCATTGAAGATGTTGTCCTTGGTGGATTTGAACCCAGGACTCCAGCGCTGCAAGGTTGCAGTGCTATCCACTGAGCCACTGTGCTTGACAGCTCTTTGGTCTTCACCATAGTGGAGTTTGTAGTGTGACTGTTTGAGGTTGTGGACAGGTGTCTTTTATACTGATAACATGTTCAACAGGTGCTATTACTACAGGAAATGAGTGGAGGACAGAGGAGCCTCTTAAAGAAGAAGTTACAGGTCTGTGAGAGCCAGAAATCTTGCATGTTTTTAGGTGACCAAATACTTATTTTCCACCATATTTTGCAAAATAAATCTTGACAAACCAGGCAAGGTGATTTTCTGGATTTGTTTTCTCATTTTGACTCTCATAGTTGTGGTCTACCTATGTGAATTACAGGCCTCTCTCATCTTTTTAAGTGGGAGAACTTGCACAATTTGTGGCTGACTAAATACTCTTTTCCCCACTGTATGGGTCTGATCTGACTTTACAATTGATGTACCATGTACTGTACTGCAGACTTCTGAATTCTGAATTCTCACAGCACACTGCACACTGTCAGGATTCTCTGGTGCCGGCAGTGAGAGTAGGAGGTCACAAAACCTCAAGTATGCAATTTGCATACCTGCGGTCACGTGCCGACTAGACATGCATGGTCTTGCTCAATGGAAATGGATTGAGCAAGGCCAGACACATCTAGCCTGAATGTGACTAGAAGTATACAAATAGCATACTTGTCACATGACCATTAAATCTTGCCACTGGCACAGGAGAATCATGTGCTGTGAGAAGTCAGAAGCCTGCAGTCACTTAGAGTGACTGCAGACTTTCATCTCAAACGTGGATAAACCCTTTAATGTACTCACTGTCAGATTTCAGCTCTGCTTCCAAGTTCCAGGCATCATCACATGGCCACTTCACTCATATACGATTTTCATACTTACGATCACATGACAATCAGCTTTCCTTCCTGCTTCTCTCAGTTTTTCACTGAACATTAAGAGAATTAGGAAGAGCAGCTAGTTGGCCCGTGACTGCAAGTGTGCAAATCGCATATGTGCTGGGGGAGGGGGGCGCCAATATGAATTTCTTGCCCTGAGTATAGGAAAACCTAGATACACCTCTGCCTTTATGTTTAATAATTACCTGCAGAGACGGTCTCCATCACAGGAGATGTACACACACATCTGTCCGTCAGGTTGGTGGAGGAGATGAAGGAGATGAATTGGTTGATATTTCCCGCTCTTCTTAGCTAACTTGCATAAAAAGGTGATTTACATACAGGGAAGAGGGACAGTGAGGCAGGAACACAAGAAAAGCAACAACGGATTGAGAACAGTGGCATTTATTTACACAAAGTTAAAAATTACATATTTATGAAAGGTGGCAGGTTCTCTTTAAAGGGATTTCGGAAGACTGAGAACACCTCCAACATCTGAAATTGATAATCCACATCTCTGGTTCTTCAATTAAGACTGTCAATTAATGAGAGAAGTATGGAGATGGGATCAGTCATTGTAGAATCCACACATACAAAGGTTGCAAAAAGTTGATGGGGCTGGTATGTACCAGACTTGCATGTTGTTGGGCTGCACATCAACTAGTCCATAAACCAAAGCTCTTGCAATCAGCAGCAAACCAAAGACAAGTTTGAAGCATCGTGGTCAGTGTGCATTAGCTACATCCCCATTAGCTATTCATTTGTGGAGGTAAATCGGGACATGAATGGGACTGCCGATTCAGGAAGCCCTGATTAGTTTATAAATGGGCATTCACTATGGTTGCTTTAAACATAAAGTCCCCGACAACCATGATATCCATACAGAATTGATAAACGTTGGAAAGCCTTGCCTGTTAACACTACACCTGACTTGAGGCCATCACCACTTGGTTGTCCAAAGTTCTTGCTTCTCTAGGGCTTTTCTCAGATATTCATTACATCAGCACCCCAGAAAACCTATGCTAGGGTAGATCATCAAGAGCCCCTGTGGTGGTCATACCTGTGTATATTTAATATACAGTCATGGCAGAAAGTGTTGGCACCCTTGAAATTGTTTCAGAAAATGAATAATTTCTCCTAGAAAATATTGCAATTACACATGTTTTGTTATATGCAGTATATGTTTATTTCCTTTATGGGTATTTGAACAACACAAAAAAAACAGGAAGGCAAATTGGGGTTTGTGTGTAATTATTTCCAATTTGTCTTTTTATTCAGTTTTTTGTGCTGTTCAAATACCCATAAAAGAAATAAACATATATATAACAAAACATGTGTAATTGCATTATTTTCTAGGAGAAACACTTCATTTTCTGGGACAATTTTAAAGGTGCCAACACTTCCGGCCATGACTGAATATATGTGCTCCCCCAGATGACACCAAGCATGTTTGCAACACAAGCCCAATGAATAGTCAAACTTCAACAAACGGGTAGCTAAGAGAGAGCAGAAGTTTTACATGGACAGAGGTTGTGCTCCATATAGGACATCTTCAAAGCTGCTCAACAACTACACAGAAGACATAAAAAGCTTCTTGTCCCTAATTATGTATGACTGGTGACTAACTCAAAGCTGTTATCTGTGATGTCCTTTCTTCAAACTACAGTTTTGAGTAGAGTTTATATAAAAATAAAAAAATAATACTCCAGCAACAATCTATGTGCAAAATAAAATTTCTGCTTTTGGCTCTGGCAAAAAGAACTATGAGGCTTTCAAGGATGTCAACTACAGCTTGGTAGCTCCTATCCCCAGGTATCTATAGCCATCGGCACTAAATCTTTCCTGTTGAACACTCAGGGGATCACAGCTGCCAGTGTCATGGCTTGCAAGACAATCGGCAATACAGGGTCAGACATATTGTGGAAGGCTGGCAGATAACATGCATTTTGTGTGTAGCTTGGCTAGTGGCTTCCATCGATACAACTGGCTTTATTTAGCTTAACCCCTTCACGACATGCGCCGTACTAGTACATGTTGTGACTCTTGCTTTGATGTGGGCTTCAGCTCTGAGACAACATCTTTTCTGGCACATGGCAGCTGTTTTAAACTGTTAAATGCTGCTATCAAACTGACAGCGGCATTTATCGCGCGCTTCCGGCAATTGCGCCGGAAATCCTGCCCATCGGTTCTCCTGCAGACCTCTATGCTTGTCAATGCCAGATTGCTATGAGCACCACCCAGTGGTCAACGCTCATAGCAAGTCAGCAATTCTGCTACATACAGGTGATCTGATTATGGCCTGTATGTAGCAGAGCCAATCGGGTTATGGCAGCTTCTAGTCTCCCATGGAGACTATTGAAACATGTCAAAAGTTTAAAAAAATGTTTTTAAAAATATAATTTTTTAAAAAAAATATAAAAGTTCAAATCACCCCCTTTTGCCCCATTCAAAATAAAACAATAAAAAAATAATCAAATACAAACATATATTTGGTTTGGCCGCATTCAGAATCACCCGATCTATCAATATAAAAAAATAATTAACCCGATCGCTAAGCAACATAAAAAGAAAAAAAATCAAAGCCCCAGAATTACGTTTTTTTGGTCGCCACAACATTGCATTAAAATGCATCAGGCAATCAAAAGATCATATCTGCACCAAAATGGTATCATTAAAAACATCAGCTCGGCATCAAAAAACATAAGCCCTCACCCAACCCGAGATAAAAATGGAGACGCTACAGGTCTTGGAAAATAACTCAATTATTTATTTATTTATTTATTTATTTATTTTTTAACAAACTTTGAATTTTTTTTTCAACATTTAAAAAAGAACATAGATATGTTTGATGTCTCTGAACTCGCAATGACCTGGAGAATCATAATGGCAGGTCAGTTGTAGCTTCTGGTGTACATAGTTAAAAAACATGGTTAAAAAAAATCCAGATAACAGTTGTGGAATTGCAATTGAATTTGCAATTTCTCCCCACTTGGAATTTTTTCCCATTTTTGAGTACATGATATGGTAACACCAATGGTGTCATTCAAAAGTACAACTTGGCCTGCAAAAAACAAGCCCTCATATAGTCATACTGTCAAAAAATTAAAAAAGTTATGGCTCTGGGAAGAAGGGGAGCGGAAAACAGAAAAGCAAAAATATAAAAGGGCTCCATCATGAAGGGGTTGAAAAGCATCTGTCACCACATTTGACCTCTCTAAATTATTAATATGGGAATACACACTATAGAATGCTGAAAAAAGTCCTATCTGTATGTTTCATATCAGATGTTGTTGCTGAGAAATCATTTTTTTGTCATTTTATATAAATGACCTCTTCCAGGTTCTGAGGAGGATGCTGACTAGTAGATAATGCTGCCTCTAGAGCTAATTTTACATGAAATGGAGTTACCAGTGTGAGACAAGTAACTAACACAGAACAGGATAACTGGATTTTGTCTTCTTGGAAACACATTCTTTGCTTCTCTCTTAGACATTGGACATTTGATGTTTTCATACAGTCCATAGATGTCCCTACACTGCAGAATTGTACATCATCAGTCTCCTGACCTGAATGCGACAGCCTCATAGGCATATACCGTATGTTTGGGTCAGGACTCAGGAGACCTGTGGACAGTCCGTGCATCTCAGTCCGGAATGTGGCCTTATGGTTATCTCCCTGCAACCTGATAATCTTCCTACACTTTATTGCAAGGATTTGATATAATTTACAGTTCTTTCAAATTAAAATACAATCAAATATTGTTTTAGTTGTTTGTACATATCAAAGGCAAATGATAGGACGTTTGTAGCTATTATACACAGTGAAAAACAAATATTTACTGGCCGCACATTCCTGGGTAAGTTACATATCTTGATGTAAGAGACATTACGCCTACATTGATTTTTTTAACAGACTGCAATCAAAGATTACGTTCTGTTCATTTCATCATTCATTGTGTTTCATAAAGATCTTTGAATGTCGCCTGCTTCCTACATGTCGGCTCAGCATTTCTGCAGAATGCCAGCAATGTGCTGGAGCTTTATAACACTTTGGATATGGAATGCTTTGTTGTTCTTGGTCAGTAATCTATTTATAAGAACATGAAAAATGCTGATAATTAAAGTGCAGTCAGTGTTCATATCAGTGTATACTGGATTGTTAGAATGCCTTGACCATTTTTTTTATGGAAATGTACTACATAGAGAACATTATCATGTCAATGCAACTTGAGGAAAAATAGGCACATTTAGGTACAACGGCTACAAGGAATGATACATGATAGATGAAGACTTATTATTGAACGGATAATAAATCTAAATCATTTTAATATTCTGCAATAGCATTACATCTTAGTTATATTTCCAATAATTTCAGGCAGGCAAGCCTTTTCAGCAAAGTCTTTTAGAACCAAAAGACTATTCAAACATAGCACAAGCTTCCGGTGCTTCCTTGGTGTGGCCAAACGATTCAGTGCCCCTTGTCACCTATCTGTTTTCTATCGACTGTATCTGCACCCTGATCTTGCTCCTGTGAATCCAGAGATGGCAATCAAGTTAGAAACAAAACAAGTGTGTTGGAAGGTGTACTGTACTGTTTGGCTACAACATCGGTGCACAGCTTGCTTGTGCTTGGTTTGAACAGTTATTTTGTACTGACAGACTCCCTTTAAGCTCCATTAAGTCTCACAGCTCCATTAAGTCTCACAAAAAGTCTGCTTCACATTTTCTCACACTTCAAAGAGTTTTTATATATTAACTTTCCCATAAATTCAATGACAGCAATGAAATCCCTGGAGTCGGCAATAAAAAAATATTAAAGAACTAGTATTTGTCATAACGATGGAAAATTCCATAAGCCAGGAGGAATGTGACAAAGGAAATGGTCATTAAAAACCACATAAGCAAATGGCATGATCTTCATTTTAAATCATAGATTATTGTGATAAATTGTATTTTGTTTTATGAAATTGAAAAATGTGAAGGCAAAAGAACAAAAGGAATAAACAGCTCTGGCAAAAATTAAGAGACCACCACATCAAAACTCTGTTGTGGGCAGCCCAAACTCCAGACCTGAACCCCATTGAAAACCTCTGGAATGTAATCAAGAGGTTGATAGATAGTCACAAGCCATCAAACAAAGAAGAACTGCTTACATTTTTGCACCAGAAGCAGTGTGAAAGACTGGTGGAAAGCATGCCAAGGCGCATGAAAGCTGTGATTGAAAATCATGGTTATTCCATAAAATATTGATTTCTGAACTCTTCCTGAGTTAAAACATTAGTATTGTTGTTTCTAAATGATTACGAACTTGATTTCTTTGCATTATTTGAGGTCTGAAATTATTACTTGGAAATTCCGAGACGTGTTGTCAGAAGTTTAGAAAATAGATGGACAATTTACATTTTACTCAAAACTATACCTATAAAGAGAAAAATCAGACATACTGAACATTTTGCAGTGGTCTCTTAAGTGCCCTGTCAGGTTTAATAAGTGGGATTTCTTGCCTTATAAATGGGGTTGGGACCGTCAGTTGTGTTGAGCAGAAGTCTCGTGGATACACAGCTGATAGTCCTACTGAATAGACTGTTAGGATTTGTATTATGGCAAGAAGAAAGCAGCTAAGTAAAGAAAAATGAGTGGCCATCATTACTTTAAAAAATGAAGCTCAGTCAGTCCGAAAAATTAGGAAAACTTTGAAAGTGTCCCCAAGTGCAGTTGCAAAAACCATCAAGTGCTACAAGGCAACTGGCTCACATGAGGAGCGCCCCAGGAAAGGAAGCCCAAGAGTCACCTTTGCTTCTGAGGATAAGTTTATCTGAGTCACCAGCCTCAGAAATCACAGGTTAACAGCAGCTCAGATTTACCTTCATGGTATACTTTCCTTCATTAAATAAGATTTGGTTCAGGTGGTCACCTAATCAGAAGCACATTAAGTAGAATGAGGTGTACTCTGGTTGGAATTCAACTGTCACTGGAATGGAATGGCTGTCAGACATGTAGAGAAGCTGATTTTTATAAAACAACATTACATGAAGAAAAGAACCAGCATCCATACAATATACGAGTTAAGTGCTCAAAAGAACATTGCATAGTCTATGCCACTCAAGACATGACCACATGAAAAATGGTGCGGGTAAAGATATCTAGACATGCTGGGTCTTCCTACAACTATAGGGAATTCCAAAAGATACAGTGTCTCGATAGCATACTAATTGTCCACATAGCAAGCACATCGATGTGTAGAGACAATAATATAAACCCCTAATAGGTATACATATAGCATGCAAGCTTATGAGACCACTGCTCATGCACATAGATGGAGATATCCTAGTCTCTACCAAGGTATGAGAGACCTAAATAAAAGTCACAGAGTGCACTGCACCTAGAGGCCTAAAGACCCAGGGTCTTACCACCCCACCATCAGACAGCGTCACCTTAGCGGATAAGAGGGCAGACTAGCGCAATGTGAGACCCACGCGTATCGACACATAAATCGTCTTCCTCAAGGTCCATGGACCTTTATCTCCCACTGTTGTTTCTTGGAGTTTTTAATTGTTTTTACATTTCCATTTGTCTTTGTGTGGTGTTGTATACAATAATAAAAATATGTTATATTTTTGTACCTACATTATTGGTGTGGTGATCCCATTTATATGATGCTGGTTCTTTTCTTCATGTAATGTTGGTCTATATAGACATGCATCAGGTGATCCCCCCCTTTTTTCTTATTTGAGTTGGATGGTGCCCGCTCAACTTATATATTTTTTGTGATTTTTGTGAAACTGCGCAGTGGTCTCCTTTTTTGCCCGCTCTGTATATACAGTACAGACCAAAAGTTTGGACACACCTTCTCATTTAAAGATTTTTCTGTATTTTCATGACTATGAAAATTGTAAATTCACACTGAAGCCATCAAAACTATGAATTAACACATGTGGAATTATATACTTAACAAAAAAGTGTGAAACAACTGAAAATATGTCTTATATTCTAGGTTCTTCAAAGTAGCCACCTTTTGCTTTGATGACTGCTTTGCACACTCTTGGCATTCTCTTTATGAGCTTCAAGAGGTAGTCACAGGCAGGACCGCCATCAGGGCATTACTGCCCTGACTGGCGTATGGGGCACGGAGGGCAGAGGGGGCCCGCATCATCTGCTCACCGGCCCCCCCCTACATGCGCTGTGGCACGCTATTGAATAGATAATAGCCGCCAGCCAGTCGGAGGCTGGCAGCTGACTTTTTGCTGCAGCACGCACTTCGTGCTATATAAATAAATTGGTCGGATTAGGAAAACATCACTTGTAGCTACAGGGTTAGGACTTCTAACAAATGGCCTTCAATTTGTATAGAGGGTTAGCGCACTACTCATTTAATATAGCGGGCTGGTCCTCTGCATGATTTCTATTCTGGGTAATAATCATTATAATATGAATAATATACTATATCTATTTTAATTCTTTATAAATAGAAAGGGTAAACTCTGCAGCATGAATAGCTACAATCCCGCACATAACCATTGAGTATTAAAAGAACACAGCTCAGTGTTTAGCATCTGCCCTGACTCTCCACCCCATTATTTATTTCAGCTCCCAATCTTATAAACTCACTTGTATTCTGTTACAAGTATTGACCAATAAAATATAAACCAAGCTTAATTGTAGGGAAAAATAAGGAGATGAAACTCACATGACCACATCTGCCGGGTCAGAAAGAGAGCAGAATTTTAAAATTGTATAAATGATCAAGATTCCTATAGTCCTGACAATATTCAATTATTCAGAAAAAGCTTTTAACCCCTTTACCCCCAAGGGTGGTTTGCACGTCAATGACCAGGCCAATTTTTACAATTCTGACCACTGTCCCTTTATGAGGTTATAACTCCGAAACGCTTCAACGGATCCTGGTGATTCTGACATTGTTTTCTCGTGACATATTGTACTTCATGATAGTGGTAAAATTTCTTTGATAGTACCTGCGTTTATTTGTGAAAAAAACAGAAATTTGGCGAAAATTTTGAAAATTTCGCAATTTTCAAACTTTGAATTTTTATGCAATTAAATCACAGAGATATGTCACACAAAATACTTAATAAGTAACATTTCCCACATGTCTCCTTTACATCAGCATAATTTTGGAACCAATTTTTTTTTTGTTAGGGAGTTATAAGGGTTAAAAGTTGACCAGCAATTTCTCATTTTTACAACACCATTTTTTTTTAGGGACCACGTCTCATTTGAAGTCATTTTGAGGGGTCTATATGATAGAAAATGCCCAAGTGTGACACCATTCTAAAAACTGCACCCCTCAAGGTACTCAAAACCACATTCAAGAAGTTTATTAACCCTTCAGGTGTTTAATAGGAATTTTTGGAATGTTTAAATAAAAATGAACATTTAACTTTTTTACACAAAAAATTTACTTCAGCTCCAATTTGTTTTATTTTACCAAGGGTAACAGGAGAAAATGGACCCCAAAAGTTGTTGTCCAATTTGTCCTGAGTACGCTGATACCCAATATGTGGCAGTAAACCACTGTTTGGGCGCATGGGAGAGCTCGGAAGGGAAGGAGCGCCGTTTGACTTTTCAATGCAAAATTGACAGGAATTGAGATGGGATGCCATGTTGCGTTTGGAGAGCCACTGATGTGCCTAAACATTGAAACCCCCCACAAGTGACACCATTTTGGAAAGTAGACCCCTTAAGGAACTTATCTGGATGTGTGGTGAGCACTTTGACCCACCAAGTGCTTCACAGAAGTTTATAATGCAGAACCGTAAAAATAAAAAATCATATTTTTTCACAAAAATTATATTTTTGCCCCCAATTTTTTATTTTTCCAAGGGTAAGAGAAGAAATTGGACCTCAAAAGTTGTTGTCCAACTTGTCCTGAGTACGCTGATACCCCATATGTGGCAGTAAACCACTGTTTGGGCGCATGGGAGAGCGCGGAAGGGAAGGAGCGCCGTTTGACTTTTCAATGCAAAATTGACAGAAATTGAGATGGGACGCCATGTTGCGTTTGGAGAGCCACTGATGTGCCTAAACATTGAAACCCCCCACAAGTGACACCATTTTGGAAAGTAGACCCCCTAAGGAACTTATCTGGATGTGTGGTGAGCACTTTGACCCACCAAGGGCTTCACAGAAGTTTATAATGCAGAGCCATAAAAATAAAACAAAATTTTTTTCCCACAAAAATTATTTTTTAGCCCCCAGTTTTGTATTTTCCCTAGGGTAACAGGAGAAATTGGACCCCAAAAGTTGTTGTCCAATTTGTCCTGAGTACGCTGATACCCGATATGTGGGGGGGAACCACCGTTTGGGCGCATGGGAGGGCTCGGAAGGGAAGGAGCGCCATTTGGAATGCAGACTTAGATGGAATGGTCTGCAGGCGTCACATTGCGTTTGCAGAGCCCCTAATGTACCTAAACAGTAGAAACCCCCCACAAGTGACACCATTTTGGAAAGTAGACCCCCTAAGGAACTCATCTTGATGTGTTGTGAGAGCTTTGAACCCCCAAGTATTTCACTACAGTTTATAACGCAGAGCCGTGCAAATAAAAAATATTTTTTTTTCCACAAAAATTATATTTTAGCCCCCAGTTTTGTATTTTTCCAAGGTTAGCAGGAGAAATTGGACCCTAAATCTTGTTGTCCAATTTGTCCTGAGTACGCTGATACCCGATATGTGGGGGGGAACCACCGTTTGGGCGCATGGGAGGGCTCGGAAGGGAAGGAGCATCATTTGGAATGCAGACTTAGATGGATTGGTCTGCAGGCGTCACATTGCGTTTGCAGAGCCCCTAATGTACCTAAACAGTAGAACCCCCCCACAAGTGACCCCATATTGGAAACTAGACCCCTCAATGAACTTATCTAGATGTGTTGTGAGAACTTTGAACCCCCAAGTGTTTCACTACAGTTTATAACGCAGAGCCGTGAAAATAAAAAATCTTTTTGTTTTCCCACAAAAATTATTTTTTAGCCCCCAGTTTTGTATTTTCCCAAGGGTAACAGGAGAAATTGGTCCACAAAAGTTGTTGTCCAATTTGTCCTGAGTACGCTGATACCCCATATGTGAGGGTAAACCCCTGTTTGGGCACACAGGAGAGCTCGGAAGGGAAGGAGCACTGTTTTACTTTTTCAACGCAGAATTGGCTGGAATTGAGATCAGACGCCATGTCGTGTTTGGAGAGCCCCTGATGTGCCGAAACAGTGGAAACCCCCCAATTATAACTGAAACCCTAATCTAAACACACCCCTAACCCTAATTCCAACGGTAACCCTAACCACACCTCTAACCCTGACACACCCCTAACCCTAATCCCAACCCTATTCCCAACTGTAAATGTAATCTAAACCCTAACCCTAACTTTAGCCCCAACCCTAACTGTAGCCCCAACCCTAACCCTAACCCTAGCCCTAACCCTAGCCCTAACCCTAGCCCTAACCCTAGCCCTAACCCTAGCCCTAACCCTAACCCTAGCCCTAACCCTAGCCCTAGCCCTAGCCCTAGCCCTAACCCTAGCCCTAACCCTAACCCTAGCCCTAACCCTAACCCTAGCCCTAACCCTAACCCTAGCCCTATCCCTAGCCCTAACCCTAACCCTAGCCCTAACCCTAGCCCTAACCCTAGCCCTAACCCTAACCCTAGCCCTAACCCTAGCCCTAGCCCTAACCCTAGCCCTAACCCTAGCCCTAATGGGAAAATGGAAATAAATACATTTTTTTTTATTTTTCCCTAACTAAGGGGGTGATGAAGGGGGGTTTGATTTACTTTTATAGCGAGTTTTTTAGCGGATTTTTATGATTGGCAGCCGTCACACACTGAAAGACCCTTTTTATTGCAAAAAATATTTTTTTGCAATACCACATTTTGAAAGCTATAATTTTTCCATATTTTGGTCCACAGAGTCATGTGAGGTCTTGTTTTTTGCGGGACGAGTTGACGTTTTTATTGAAAACATTTTCGGGCATGTGACATTTTTTGATCGCTTTTTATTCCGATTTTTGTGAGGAAGAATGACCAAAAACCAGCTATTCATGAATTTCTATTGGGGGAGGCGTTTATACCGTTCCGCGTTTGGTAAAATTGATAAAGCAGTTTTATTCTTCGGGTCAGTACGATTACAGCGATACCTCATTTATATCATTTTTTTATGGTTTGGCGCTTTTATACGATAAAAACTATTTTACAGAAAAAATAACTATTTTTGCATCGCTTTATTCTCAGGACTATAACTTTTTTATTTTTTTGCTGATGATGCTGTATGGCGGCTCGTTTTTTGCGGGACAATATGACGCTTTCAGCCCTACCATGGTTATTTATATCTGTCCTTTTGATCGCGTGTTATTCCACTTTTTGTTCGGCGGTATGATAATAAAGCGTTGTTTTTTGCCTCGTTTTTTTTTTTTTTTTCTTATGGTGTTTACTGAAGGGGTTAACTAGTGGGACAGTTTTATAGGTCGGGTCGTTACGGACGCGGCGATACTAAATATGTGTACTTTTATTGTTTTTTTTTTTTATTTAGATGAAGAAATGTATTTATGGGAATAATATTTTTTTTTTTTTTTTCATTATTTTGGAATATTTTTTTTTATTTTTTTTACACATTTGGAATTTTTTTTTTCACTTTTTTACTTTGTCCCAGGGGGGGACATCACAGATCAGTGATCTGACAGTTTGCACAGCACTCTGTCAGATCACTGATCTGACATGCAGCGCTGCAGCCTTCACAGTGCCTGCTCTAAGCAGGCTCTGTGAAGCCACCTCCCTCCCTGCAGGACCCGGATCCGCGGCCATCTTGGATCCGGGGCTGGGGGGAGCAGGGAGGGAGGTGAGACCCTCGCAGCAACGCGATCACATCGCGTTGCTCCGGGGGTCTCAGGGAAGCCCGCAGGGAGCCCCCTCCCTGCGCGGTGCTTCCCTGCACCGCCGGCACATCGCGATCATCTTTGATCGCGGTGTGCCAGGGGTTAATGTGCCGGGGGCGGTCCGTGACCGCTCCTGGCACATAGTGCCGGAAGTCAGCTGCGATAAGCAGCTGACACCCGGCCGCGATCGGCCGCGCTCCCCCCGTGAGCGCAGCCGATCGGCTATGACGTACTATCCCGTCCAGGGTCAGATAAGCCCAGGGCACCTCGACGGGATAGTACGTCTAAGGTCACAGAGGGGTTAAAGAAGGAATATTAATGTAACAGCATACTGCAATCCTGATTCTTTAAATCATCTAATAAAAATGTAATTGAATTCAGTAGTGCAAATGATCTCCTAGAAAGCGGTTAGTGCTCCACCATTAATGTGCATTCTCCACCCTTAACTTCCATATTTTATTGGGTGGCAGAATAGTAAGCAGATCCTCTGATATCACAGATATATTCCTGTTCCTCAGAATTAAAACTAGTAGATAATACCCACGTAAAAATAACCCATCCTTTATCACAGCAGCAGAGCCTAATATCGTGTTAGCATCCAAATTGGTCAACTATTCTGGTTGTGGAGGAGATTATTCCCTAGCCCCGAGGCAGCTGTCCACAAAACCTGCTCAGGTGAGCACCTTCCTTTTACTTTCCTTGTACCCAAAAATGTATCAGCTTATGGGCTTGTGTGCTTTTGTTCCTCTACAATTTTTCTACCATGTGAAAATAAAGACACTCATACAGAGTCAGACTTGGGTGCCGAGGGCCCACCAGTAAGCAACTCTAGGGCCCCAATTTTTAACTAGATGCAAATGTGACATTTTCCTCAATCACAACTTTATCTAAAAATTAACTGGGTCTAGATTGTTAAATGAATAAAGTGCTGTCTTTTTTCTGCACATCGTGATTCAAGTATATTGTGCCAAAAACTGCTTATATAAGAGTGTGGCGGCTTGTTTTAGCGCTGCAGTGTGCCGCCTTATTTACTTAACTATATACGAGTTGGCAACTTTAGGTTCAGCACCTGTTCACACTTAGTCTATGTTTGGATGTGACGGTCAGGTTTTTGAAATGTATTCTTTAGCCTTCTGATTGAGCACTCCTGCCTCCTAGCCACATGTGCTTTAATTACAGCAGGTCCAATACCCCTCCACAGAGAGAGAGAATTTTAGTCTAAAAAGAGGTTTCACATGCACCCATTCAGATGGAGATGTTTATTCTCAGCGAGGAAAGGCAAGTTTAGGACCTGGTATAAGAGAGATGCCTGTTGTGAATTCTGTTGTCGGGCTCCCTCCGGTGGTCATGAATGGTACTTCGGCTGGTTCTGTCCATGGACTTCCTCTGGTGGGTGTTTCTGAGTTTCCTTCTACAGGTGACGAGGTTAATTCGTTAGCAGGCTGCTCTATTTAACTCCACTTAGATCTTTGCTCCATGCCACCTGTCAATGTTCCAGTATTGGTCTAGTTCACTCCTGGATCGTTCTTGTGACCTGTCTTCCCAGCAGAAGCTAAGTTCCAGCTTGTATTTCTTTGGTTTGCTATTTTTCTGTCCAGCTTGCTATTTTTATTGTTGTCTTGCTTGCTGGAAGCTCTGGGACGCAGAGGGAGCGCCTCCGCACCGTGAGTCGGTGCGGAGGGTCTTTTTGCGCCCTCTGCGTGGTCTTTTTGTAGGTTTTTGTGCTGACCGCAAAGTAACCTTTCCTATCCTCGGTCTTTTCAGTAAGTCGGGCCTCACTTTGCTAAATCTATTTCATCTCTGTGTTTGTATTTTCATCTTTACTCACAGTCATTACATGTGGGGGGCTGCCTTTTCCTTTGGGGAATTTCTCTGAGGCAAGGTAGCCTTTATTTTTCTTTCTTCAGGGCTAGCTAGTTCCTTAGGCTGTGCCGAGTTGCATAGGGAGCGTTAGGCGCAATCCACGGCTATTTCTAGTGTGTTTGATAGGATTTGGGATTGCGGTCAGCAGAGTTCCCACGTCCCAGAGCTCGTCCTTTATTATCAGTAACTATTAGGTCATTCCGTGTGCTCTTAACCACCAGGTCCATTATTGTCCTGACCACCAGGTCATAACAGTACAGGTGGCCCAAAGTACTAATGCATCTCAATAGAGGGATAAGAGAAGTTCTGAGACCATTTTTTTTTCTTTGCACTGTGTTTTGTCTCTCTTTTCCCCTTTACCTCTGGGTGGTTCAGGACACAGGTGTAAACATGGACATTCAAGGTCTGTCCTCTTGGATGGATAATCTCACTACAAGGGTACAAAACATTCAAGATTTAGTGGTTCAGAATCCGATGTCAGAGCCTAGGATTCCAATTCCTGATTTGTTTTTTGGTGATAGATCTAAGTTCTTGAATTTCAAAAATAATTGTAAATTGTTTCTTGCCTTGAAACCTCGCTCCTCAGGTGACCCTGTTCAACAAGTAAAGATCATTATTTCCTTGTTACGTGGTGACCCTCAAGACTGGGCATTTTCCCTTGCGCCAGGAGATCCGGCATTGCGTGATGTTGATGCATTTTTTCTGGCGCTTGGATTGCTTTATGACGAACCTAATTCAGTGGATCAGGCAGAGAAAATCTTGCTGGCTCTGCGTCAGGGTCAGGATGAAGCGGAGATATATTGTCAGAAGTTTAGAAAGTGGTCTGTGCTCGCTCAGTGGAATGAATGTGCCCTGGCAGCAATCTTCAGAAATGGTCTCTCTGAAGCCCTTAAGGATGTCATGGTGGGATTTCCCATGCCTGCTGGTCTGAATGAGTCTATGTCCTTGGCCATTCAGATCGATCGACGCTTGCGTGAGCGTAAAGCTGTGCACCATTTGGCGGTACTATCTGAGCATGGGCCTGAGCCTATGCAATGTGATAGGACTTTGACCAGAGCTGAACGGCAAGAACACAGATGTCGGAATGGGCTATGTTTTTACTGTGGTGATTCCACTCATGCTATCTCCGATTGTCCTAAGCGCACTAAGCGGTTCGCTAGGTCTGCCACCATTGGTATGGTACAGTCTAAATTTCTATTGTCCGTTACTCTGATTTGCTCTTTGTCATCCTATTCTGTTATGGCATTTGTGGATTCAGGCGCTGCCCTGAATTTGATGGACTTGGAGTATGCTAGGCGCTGTGGTTTTTTCTTGGAGCCCTTGCAGTATCCTATTCCATTGAGAGGAATTGATGCTACGCCTTTGGCCAAGAATAAGCCTCAGTACTGGACCCAATTGACCATGTGCATGGCTCCTGCACATCAGGAGGATATCCGTTTTCTGGTGTTGCATAATCTGCATGATGTGGTCGTTTTCGGGTTGCCATGGCTACAGGTACATAATCCAGTATTGGACTGGAAATCTATGTCTGTGTCCAGCTGGGGTTGCCAGGGGGTACATGGTGATGTTCCATTTTTGTCTATTTCGTCTTCCACTCCTTCTGAAGTTCCAGAGTTTTTGTCGGATTATCGGGATGTATTTGATGAGCCCAAAGCCAGTGCCCTACCTCCTCATAGGGATTGCGATTGTGCAATTAATTTGATTCCTGGTAGTAAGTTTCCTAAGGGCCGATTGTTCAATTTATCTGTGCCAGAACACGCCGCTATGCGGAGTTATATAAAGGAATCCTTGGAGAAGGGTCATATTCGCCCGTCGTCATCACCGTTAGGAGCAGGGTTCTTTTTTGTTGCCAAGAAGGATGGTTCTTTGAGACCTTGTATTGATTACCGCCTTCTTAATAAAATTACAGTCAGATTTCAGTATCCTTTGCCGTTGCTGTCTGATTTGTTTGCTCGTATTAAAGGGGCTAGTTGGTTCACCAAGATAGATCTTCGAGGGGCGTATAATCTTGTGCGTATTAAACAAGGCGATGAATGGAAAACAGCATTTAATACGCCCGAGGGCCATTTTGAGTACCTGGTTATGCCATTCGGGCTTTCCAATGCTCCATCAGTATTTCAGTCCTTTATGCATGACATCTTCCGAGAGTACCTGGATAAATTCCTGATTGTAACATAGTAACATAGTAACATAGTTAGTAAGGCCGAAAAAAGACATTTGTCCATCCAGTTCAGCCTATATTCCATCATAATAAATACCCAGATCTACGTCCTTCTACAGAACCTAATAATTGTATGATACAATATTGTTCTGCTCCAGGAAGACATCCAGGCCTCTCTTGAACCCCTCGACTGAGTTCGCCATCACCACCTCCTCAGGCAAGCAATTCCAGATTCTCACTGCCCTAACAGTAAAGAATCCTCTTCTATGTTGGTGGAAAAACCTTCTCTCCTCCAGACGCAAAGAATGCCCCCTTGTGCCCGTCACCTTCCTTGGTATAAACAGATCCTCAGCGAGATATTTGTATTGTCCCCTTATATACTTATACATGGTTATTAGATCGCCCCTCAGTCGTCTTTTTTCTAGACTAAATAATCCTAATTTCGCTAATCTATCTGGGTATTGTAGTTCTCCCATCCCCTTTATTAATTTTGTTGCCCTCCTTTGTACTCTCTCTAGTTCCATTATATCCTTCCTGAGCACCGGTGCCCAAAACTGGACACAGTACTCCATGTGCGGTCTAACTAGGGATTTGTACAGAGGCAGTATAATGCTCTCATCATGTGTATCCAGACCTCTTTTAATGCACCCCATGATCCTGTTTGCCTTGGCAGCTGCTGCCTGGCACTGGCTGCTCCAGGTAAGTTTATCATTAACTAGGATCCCCAAGTCCTTCTCCCTGTCAGATTTACCCAGTGGTTTCCCGTTCAGTGTGTAATGGTGATATTGATTCCCTCTTCCCATGTGTATAACCTTACATTTATCATTGTTAAACCTCATCTGCCACCTTTCAGCCCAAGTTTCCAACTTATCCAGATCCATCTGTAGCAGAATACTATCTTCTCTTGTATTAACTGCTTTACATAGTTTTGTATCATCTGCAAATATCGATATTTTACTGTGTAAACCTTCTACCAGATCATTAATGAATATGTTGAAGAGAACAGGTCCCAATACTGACCCCTGCGGTACCCCACTGGTCACAGCGACCCAGTTAGAGACTATACCATTTATAACCACCCTCTGCTTTCTATCACTAAGCCAGTTACTAACCCATTTACACACATTTTCCCCCAGACCAAGCATTCTCATTTTGTGTACCAACCTCTTGTGCGGCACGGTATCAAACGCTTTGGAAAAATCGAGATATACCACGTCCAATGACTCACCGTGGTCCAGCCTATAGCTTACCTCTTCATAAAAACTGATTAGATTGGTTTGACAGGAGCGATTTCTCATAAACCCATGCTGATATGGAGTTAAACAGTTATTCTCATTGAGATAATCCAGAATAACATCCCTCAGAAACCCTTCAAATATTTTACCAACAATAGAGGTTAGACTTACTGGCCTATAATTTCCAGGTTCACTTTTAGAGCCCTTTTTGAATATTGGCACCACATTTGCTATGCGCCAGTCCTGCGGAACAGACCCTGTCGCTATAGAGTCACTAAAAATAAGAAATAATGGTTTATCTATTACATTACTTAGTTCTCTTAGTACTCGTGGGTGTATGCCATCCGGACCCGGAGATTTATCTATTTTAATCTTATTTAGCCGGTTTCGCACCTCTTCTTGGGTTAGATTGGTGACCCTTAATATAGGGTTTTCATTGTTTCTTGGGATTTCACCTAGCATTTCATTTTCCACCGTGAATACCGTGGAGAAGAAGGTGTTTAATATGTTAGCTTTTTCCTCGTCATCTACAACCATTCTTTCCTCACTATTTTTTAAGGGGCCTACATTTTCAGTTTTTATTCTTTTACTATTGATATAGTTGAAGAACAGTTTGGGATTAGTTTTACTCTCCTTAGCAATGTGCTTCTCTGTTTCCTTTTTGGCAGCTTTAATTAGTTTTTTAGATAAAGTATTTTTCTCCCTATAGTTTTTTAGAGCTTCAATGGTGCCATCCTGCTTTAGTAGTGCAAATGCTTTCTTTTTACTGTTAATTGCCTGTCTTACTTCTTTGTTTAGCCACATTGGGTTTTTCCTATTTCTAGTCCTTTTATTCCCACAAGGTATAAACCGCTTACACTGCCTATTTAGGATGTTCTTAAACATTTCCCATTTATTATCTGTATTCTCATTTCTGAGGATATTGTCCCAGTCTACCAGATTAAGGGCATCTCTAAGCTGTTCAAACTTTGCCTTCCTAAAGTTCAATGTTTTTGTGACTCCCTGACAAGTCCCCCTAGTGAAAGACAGGTGAAACTGTACAATATTGTGGTCGCTATTTCCTAGATGCCCAACCACCTGCAGATTTGTTATTCTGTCAGGTCTATTAGATAGTATTAGGTCTAAAAGTGCTGCTCCTCTGGTTGGATTCTGCACCAATTGTGAAAGATAATTTTTCTTGGTTATTAGCAGAAACCTGTTGCCTTTATGGGTTTCACAGGTTTCTGTTTCCCAGTTAATATCCGGGTAGTTAAAGTCCCCCATAACCAGGACCTCATTATGGGTTGCAGCTTCATCTATCTGCTTTAGAAGTAGACTTTCCATGCTTTCTGTTATATTTGGGGGTTTGTAACAGACCCCAATGAGAATTTTGTTACCATTTTTCCCTCCATGAATTTCGACCCATATGGACTCGACATCCTCATTCCCTTCGCTAATATCCTCCCTTAAAGTGGACTTTAGACAAGACTTTACATAGAGACAAACCCCTCCTCCTCTCCGATTTTTACGATCCTTTCTAAACAGACTGTAACCCTGTAAGTTAACTGCCCAGTCATAGCTTTCATCTAACCATGTCTCGGTTATTCCCACTATGTCAAAGTTACCTGTAGATATTTCTGCTTCTAGTTCTTCCATCTTGTTTGTCAGGCTTCTGGCGTTTGCGAGCATGCAGTTTAGAGGATTTTGTTTTGTTCCAATCTCCTCACTGTGGATTGTTTTAGAAATGTTCTTACCTCCCTTCTGAGTATGTTTTCCTGGGTCGTCTTTGTTCGAGTCTAATGTTTTTCTTCCCGTCCCCTCTTCTTCTAGTTTAACGCCCTCCTGATGAGTGTAGCGAGTCTTCTGGCGAATGTGTGTTTCCCAGGTTTGTTGAGGTGTAGTCAGTCTCTGGCGAGGAGTCCATCATACCAGTAATTCACACCGTGGTCCAGGAATCCAAATCCTTGTTGTCTGCACCATCGTCTTAGCCAGTTGTTTGCATCAAGGATCCTGTTCCATCTCCTGGTGCCATGCCCGTCTACTGGAAGGATAGAAGAAAAAACTACCTGTGCATCCAGTTCCTTTACTTTCTTCCCCAACTCTTCAAAGTCCTTGCAGATTGTCGGTAGGTCCTTCCTTGCCGTGTCATTGGTGCCAACATGTATCAGAAGAAATGGGTGGACGTCCTTGGAGCTGAAGAGCTTTGGTATCCTATCGGTCACATCCTTGATCATCGCACCTGGAAGGCAGCATACTTCTCTTGCAGTTATGTCCGGTCTGCAGATGGCTGCTTCGGTGCCTCTCAGTAGTGAGTCTCCCACCACCACCACTCTTCGTTGCTTCTTGGCTGTACTTTTTGCTGTCACTTGTTGCTGTGTGCCCTTTTCTTTTTTGCTTGCTGGTATTGCTTCATTCTTAGGTGTGCCATCTTCATCCTCTACAAAGATTTGATATCGGTTCTTCTTGTGTATTTGGATGATATTTTGGTCTTTTCGGATGATTGGGAGTCTCATGTGAAGCAGGTCAGAATGGTGTTCCAGGTCCTTCGTGCGAATTCCTTGTTTGTGAAGGGGTCAAAGTGTCTCTTTGGAGTTCAGAAGGTTTCATTTTTGGGGTTCATTTTTTCCCCTTCTACTATCGAGATGGACCCTGTTAAAGTCCAGGCCATTTACGATTGGACTCAGCCGACATCTGTGAAGAGCCTGCAAAAGTTCCTGGGCTTTGCTAATTTTTATCGGTGCTTCATCGCTAATTTTTCTACTGTTGCTAAACCGTTGACTGATTTGACCAAGAAGGGTGCTGATGTGGTCAATTGGTCTTCTGCAGCTGTAGAGGCTTTTCAGGAGTTGAAGCGTCGTTTTTCTTCGGCCCCTGTGTTGTGCCAGCCAGATGTTTCTCTCCCGTTTCAGGTTGAGGTTGATGCTTCTGAGATTGGAGCAGGGGCTGTTTTGTCGCAAAGAAGTTCTGATGGCTCGGTGATGAAGCCATGTGCCTTCTTTTCTAGAAAGTTTTCGCCTGCTGAGCGTAATTATGATGTTGGTAATCGTGAGTTGTTGGCCATGAAGTGGGCATTCGAGGAGTGGCGTCATTGGCTTGAAGGAGCCAAGCATCACGTGGTGGTCTTGACAGATCACAAGAATTTGACTTATCTTGAGTCTGCCAAACGGTTGAATCCGAGACAGGCTCGATGGTCGTTATTTTTCTCCCGCTTTGATTTTGTGGTTTCGTACCTTCCGGGCTCTAGGAATGTGAAGGCTGATGCCCTGTCAAGGAGTTTTGTGCCTGACTCTCCGGGTGTTCCTGAGCCGGCGGGTATTCTCAAAGAGGGGGTAATTTTGTCTGCCATCTCCCCTGATTTGCGGTGGGTGCTGCAAAAATTTCGGGCTGATAGACCTGACCGTTGCCCAGCGGAGAAACTGTTTGTCCCTGATAGATGGACTAGTAGAGTTATCTCTGAGATTCATTGTTCAGTGTTGGCTGGGCATCCTGGAATCTTTGGTACCAGAGATTTGGTGGCTAGATCCTTTTGGTGGCCGTCTTTGTCACGGGATGTGCGTTCTTTTGTGCAGTCCTGTGGGACTTGTGCTCGGGCTAAGCCCTGCTGTTCTCGTGCCAGTGGGTTGCTTTTGCCCTTGCCGGTCCCGAAGAGGCCCTGGACGCATATTTCTATGGATTTTATTTCGGATCTCCCCGTCTCTCAAAAGATGTCGGTCATTTGGGTGGTTTGTGATCGTTTTTCTAAGATGGTCCATTTGGTACCTTTGTCTAAATTGCCTTCCTCCTCTGATTTGGTGCCATTATTTTTCCAGCATGTGGTTCGTTTACATGGTATCTCGGAGAACATAGTTTCTGACAGAGGTTCCCAGTTTGTTTCGAGGTTTTGGCGATCCTTTTGCGCAAGGATGGGCATTGATTTGTCTTTTTCCTCGGCTTTCCATCCTCAGACAAATGGCCAAACCGAACGACCTAATCAAACTTTGGAAACATATCTGAGATGCTTTGTTTCTGCTGATCAGGATGATTGGGTGTCCTTTTTGCCATTGGCTGAGTTCGCCCTTAATAATCGGGCCAGCTCGGCTACTTTGGTTTCGCCGTTTTTCTGCAATTCTGGTTTCCATCCTCGTTTCTCTTCAGGGCAGGTTGAGTCTTCGGACTGTCCTGGTGTAGATACTGTGGTGGATAGGTTGCAGCAGATTTGGACTCATGTGGTGGACAATTTAACATTGTCCCAGGAGAAGGCTCAACGTTTCGCTAACCGCCGGTGCTGTGTGGGTCCCCGACTTCGTGTTGGGGATTTGGTTTGGTTGTCGTCTCGTTATGTTCCTATGAAGGTTTCCTCTCCTAAGTTTAAGCCTCGTTTCATTGGTCCGTATAAGATTTCTGAGGTTATCAATCCTGTGTCATTTCGTTTGGCCCTTCCTGCTTCTTATGCCATCCATAATGTGTTCCATAGGTCGTTATTGCGGAGATACGTGGCGCCCGTGGTTCCATCCGTTGATCCTCCTGCCCCGGTGTTGGTTGAGGGGGAGTTGGAGTATGTGGTGGAGAAGATTTTGGATTCTCGTGTTTCGAGACGGAAACTCCAGAACCTGGTCAAGTGGAAGGGTTATGGTCAGGAAGATAATTCCTGGGTTTTTGCCTCTGATGTTCATGCTGCTGATCTGGTTCGTGTCTTTCATTTGGCTCATCCTGGTCGGCCTGGGGGCTCTGGTGAGGGTTCGGTGTCTCCTCCTCAAGGGGGGGGGTACTGTTGTGAATTCTGTTGTCGGGCTCCCTCCGGTGGTCATGAATTGTACTTCGGCTGGTTCTGTCCATGGACTTCCTCTGGTGGGTGTTTTTGAGTTTCCTTCCACAGGTGATGAGGTTAATTCGTTAGCTGGCTGCTCTATTTAACTCTACTTAGATCTTTGCTCCATGCCACCTGTCAATGTTCCAGTATTGGTCTAGTTCACTCTTGGATCGTTCTTGTGACCTGTCTTCCCAGCAGAAGCTAAGTTCCAGCTTGTATTTCTTTGGTTTGCTATTTTTCTGTCCAGCTTGCTATTTTTATTGTTGTCTTGCTTGCTGGAAGCTCTGGGACGCAGAGGGAGTGCCTCCGCACCGTGAGTCGGTGCGGAGGGTCTTTTTGCACCCTCTGCGTGGTCTTTTTGTAGGTTTTTGTGCTGACCGCAAAGTAGCCTTTCCTATCCTCGGTCTGTTCAGTAAGTCGGGCCTGACTTTGCTAAATCTATTTCATCTCTGTGTTTGTATTTTCATCTTTACTCACAGTCATTACATGTGGGGGGCTGCATTTTCCTTTGGGGAATTTCTCTGAGGCAAGGTAAGCTTTATTTTTCTTTCTTCAGGGCTAGCTAGTTCCTTAGGCTGTGCCGAGTTGCATAGGGAGCGTTAGGCGCAATCCACGGCTATTTCTAGTGTGTTTGATAGGATTTGGGATTGCGGTCAGCAGAGTTCCCACGTCCCAGAGCTCGTCCTTTATTATCAATAACTATTAGGTCATTCCGTGTGGTCTTAACCACCAGGTCCATTATTGTCCTGACCACCAGGTCATAACAGATGCCCTAATGTGGCTACCAGATACACATAAAATTGGCCATTTTTATGCGCTAAACGCTCTGATTTTTCATATTTCTAGTGCAGTAATGCAGTTCAATTTTCGTATTTCATGTTTGCATGTTTTGGCGCTGCAGTGTGCTGCCTTATTTACTTAACTATATACGAGTTGGCAACTTTAGGTTCAGCACCTGTTCACACTTAGTCTATGTTTGGATGTTACGGTCAGGTTTTTCAAATGTATTCTTTAGCCTTCTGATTGAGCACTCCCGCCTCCTAGCCACATGTGTTTTAATTACAGCAGGTCCAATACCCCTCCACAGAGAGAGAGAATTTTAGTCTAAGAAGAGGTTTCACATGTACCCATTCAGATGGAGACGATTATTCTCAGCGAGGAAAGGCAAGTTTAGGACCTGGTATAAGAGAGATGCCCTAATGTGGCTACCAGGTACACATAAAATTGGCCATTTTTATGCGCTAAACACTCTCATTTTTCATATTTCTAGTGGAGTAATGCTGTTCAATTTTCGTATTTCATGTTTGCATGTTTTAGCGCTGCAGTGTGCTGCCTTATTTACTTAACAGTGAAAAGATAATGCACAGTGTTGTCTAATGTAAGATCACACTATGTGGCTAATGCACACAGTGATGTCATATGATAGGGTAAATATGAGTCATGTAACAATACTGTGAGAATAACAAACTGAGCTCCCAGCAGTGTACAGGTAGGGGATTGTGCACACAGAGATGCCACAGTGCAGAGATAATAACAAACTGTAAAACATGATGTCACAGCTAAATCTTAATGACCTTAATAACCACAGTGACGGAACAAAGATAAGAAATAAAAGTCATACATATGGAGTGATTTCTTTCTACTGCGCTGTGATATATCTATATGCATTGTACTTTACATTGTAGATTATATCTATACTGTGACATCACTGTCTTTATTATTCCTTATCTATGGCATTACTATATATATTATTCCTAATCTGTGACATCACTTTGTAAATTAGTTCTTATCTGTGACATCACTGTGTATATTAGTCCTAATCTGTGCCATTACTTTGTATATTAGTCCTAATCTGTGGCATCACTGTGTATATTAGTCATTTTCTGTGGCATCACTGTGTATATTACTCTTATCTGTGCCATCACTTTGTTTATTAGTCCTAATCTATGGCATCACTGTATTTATTAGTCCTAATCTGTGTTATCACTGTGTTGAATTTACTATATTCCTAATACCACTGTGTGCATTTGCTTAAATAGGCTTTTTAGAGAATAAGGCAATGCTTAAATGTCTCCAAATTAAACAACAATAGAGTTTGTAATATATTTACTTTGAGGGGAAAAATGAAAAAGGACTCAAAAATGAAAAATGACTCATTTTTCAATTTGTCCCAAATATGGTTTGTATTTCCTCTTCTAACATACTCCGATCAGTTGATATTTTCACCAGCTGTTGGGCTGTAGTACCATCCCAGAGTCAAAAATTCATGACAGAGATAAATAGTCCCTACATGGTCCTTCACTTAATCGCAGCTCATCTTTCTTTGGTTCCTCGGTTTACATGCAGGAATCAATACAATATATGATCTATGGTAGCTGACAGGTGAAAAACCAAGGCTCTTGTTTTTACAGAAAAGTCTAGTGACCTGGGTGACTGCGATAGTAAAAACTGCCGACTTGTCTAGAAGGATTTTGAGAGGAGTAATTTGCGAGTTATCGTCATGAGTCAGAGACTAATTGTTTCATCTTTGTGATACAACACTGTGCCCTATTTCTAGTACATATGATGCAGCCAGTACAGTATGTGTGATTCCATACAATGATAATTACGTGTTGTAATGATGGAGTGTACGATATGTCATGGGTTGTCCTGTATTGTACTGGAGTGTGAGGCACTGATGTAATGTTTGCTGATGGGTAATAAAGGATAATATTTTTGTCACCTAATTTCCTCTAATTATAACTATTGATCAATAAGTGCTCATCTTTGTCTATCACAGATTATAGTACATGAGCAATGGAAATTAACCGTCAATTATATATATACCTCTAACTTGTACACTTTAGGCTCTCACAATTAAGAATAGTTAATTATTTCTTATTTTTCGCCAAAAAAAAAGTTTGCTGTCAAGCTCTTTGTAGATGTGAATTCCCCAAGCTCCTCCGTATAAACTGGTTTACAAAATTACTTTGTAGTTCTGCAAACCTGGGAATTAAAGTCTGAATTATAATACTGAGCTAATTAAAAGCAACATGAAAGCTTTATCTTTGTGATAACTTTAGCCTGGTGATTACCTAATTCATCCAGAAGCACAATTAGTTGCAATCTATGTTTTTATTTAATCCCTTAAGGCCCTGGACATTTTTTGTTTTTCCACTTTCATTTATTCCTCTTCTTGGTCCAAGAGCCATAACTTTGTTTTATTATTTTCTTTGACATAGACGTATGAGAACTTGTCTTTTAAGGAACAAGTGTAGTTTTGAATGACACCACTCATGTTACCAAATAATGTACTGAAATAAAAAAAAATAAAAAAAATATAAAAACCAAATTGCTCTTCTTTTCCTCTATTTAAAAGAGAAGTTAATAATTTGATATGGGCATGTCCAAAACAATCCAATCTATAAAAATCGAAACTAGTTGAAACCATATGTTAAATGCCAAAAAGAAGAAAAAGAAACATCGAAATGCTAGAATTGTCCTTTTTAGCTGTACTTGAATAAAAAGCAATTAAAACATGAAATGTTCCCCTAAAATGGTATAGAAAATAATGACAGTTCGGCATGTAAACAACAAGCTTTCACTCATTTATTGGTATCAGGAAATGAAAATGGCGACACAAACAACTTTTTTTTTAAAAATTTTCAGAATATTCTTTTGGCCATTATACCTACAAAAAAACTGGACATGTCTTATATCGCTGTAATTATACAGACCTGGAGAATCATGTTGCCTGATCATTTTTCCACAAAGCACACAATAATGGAATTGCGGTTTATTCGCAATTTTACCACACTTGAAATTTTTTTCCCTACTTTTCATTAACATTGCATGGTAAAATGAATTCTCTTTCAAAACTTGTTATTGCTCTTGGGCCAAGGAGAGGAAAAAGCAAAAGCACAAAAATGAAAAAATTCCCAGGTTGATAAGGGGTTACAGTTATTTTTTCCTTGTACACTAATCAAAATCCGAAAAGTATTTTCTCTTTGCATCTGTACACAGGGATTAAATAGATAAATATAATAAAATATATGCATACCAGTACTAGAAAGCAAAGTGAACTTTTTCTCCGGTTTCTCTTGGCTCCCTGATAGATGATTTATTGAGTAGTGGACACAGGAGCGGACACTGAATAAAGAAGGCCCCTGTGGCAGAACAACATATGGCCCTTTGCAGCTCCATAGCTCATCATAATGCATAATTTCACCCGCTTTGGAGGTGGTAGTGGCCCTCTTACCTCTTGGGCCCCTGTGTGGCGGCACAGGTTGCACCAATGATATGTCCATCCCTGAATCCTGTTTCATCATGAAATTACCAACAATTTAAATTAATGTGAATCTACCAAACTTTTCGCTGGGATTTAACCTATGCACAAATTCACATTGCAAATGTTTCTGAAAATAAAGATTTATGTTTGTGCTAAGTATTTATGCGTTATAATGATCCTGTCTGTGGTGGCTGATGCTCACGGGAGATCTTAATAGAGGAGTAACATGGTATAGAATCCTATGATTTCCTCTTTTTCCATCTGATTTTATATAGAGGCATACTGAGTTTTTACTCTAAGATTCCATATGAAAAATAAATGAGTGCCATGTTATGCCAGGTTCTATATTACAGAGGTATTCTTCCTATCAAGTACAAAGGGTATGTGCACACGACATCTTTAAGACGTTGGGGTACCTGCTGATATTTTCGTAGGCAAAGATGCTTCAGGAGAAAGCCAGCAGTCTCTTTCCTGAAGTGTTGCCACCATCATCTTTTTTTCTATAATTTAAACTAGAACTAATGGAAGCTGCCCGGAGAATAAAAGTGCTAATTCTTTTAACCACTTCGCGGTTTCCTTGACGTGGTTAAACGTTGTGAGAAAAGACTGATCATGTGCACAGCAATCTTGTTTTTACTTTGCTGTGCATTATTTTCATTTTGCTATGGCAGGTTTTCTCATTTTCAGGTAAATTCCCCCCCCCCCCCCCCCGATAAAGACGTTGTGTGAGCACTTACCCTAAGGCTAGGGTTAGACAGCGACTTTAGCTGTGACACAGATTGCTCTGTGCAGCTGTCACATTCCTGCATAATACAAGTGATTGGAGTTGCAATGGGACCCCTAGAGTACAGAAGTCACCAAAAAATCTAACTGGTTCTGACTTTTTGCAACTTATTTGTCATGGTACCATAGGGGGTGGAATGCGACCCCATTCACCTGTATTACTCTGCCATGTAGCAGATGCACAGTATGATCTTTGATCACACAACCTGTGCTAAGGCCGGACTCTATCGGCACCATTAAAGTCAATGGCCCATGGGTGTATATGCCCGGATCCCATTTTGTGGATGGGTTTGGATGTAGGCCCTGACAGGATCACTAAAACATCATAAAAAGCACAGTGTGAAAGCACCATAATACGAGCATCCTAAAGTGACCATGACTGCAAGTATCCTGATGATTTTATGTTTGCATCATTAGTAAAAGCCTCTTCTTACTATTAATTGCGCATTATCATTGCTTAGCAACACCATTATTAATATAATGTTTTCATAGTGTTTCCAGCATATCATGTAAAATGTCAAGGTTAATTAAATGACTCTAGAAGGAAAACTATCATTAGGACCTTCAATGTTTGTAATTGTATTATAAAGAAACTTGGATATTTTTTTTTATCAGGGAAAGCGTTACCTTCCTACTTTTGTGGAAACTAATTACCAACCACAACCATTTAATTAAAGCATTAAAACCAGATGGTATTAACCCATTTAGTGTAGAGAATGGTATTCAAGTAAAACACGGTATAATGAATGCAGTCTGAAAATGTAGCAAGCTACGAGTTACCATTGTTTAGTGGTAAATAATAGACTGAGGATGGTTCTCACATCGTAATGTTGAAGGTTCTACCTCCATCTATGGACAATAGAGATGGCAGGGATGGCTCATATGCGTAGATACACATGTAAATGATTATAATATGACTATAACTATGTGATCTTATGGCTAAGATCACAACATGAAAGTACAATACTTCTCATTCTGTACATTCTGTGATGTAATGTCTGGTTCAGTGTCTATTACATAAAGGATCTGTCAGGCACAAGAAGGACACATGACTGTAACAATCTCATCTATGGATGGACACACTTCAGAAAATTCCCAGATTTATTAAAAAAATAGCGTTGATATTTCTTTACATATTAATTCCTGACTGAATTGACAGAGGATGCTCCAAAGCCTTATGGGTAGTTTGCTCATTAGCAATGTTCGCAAAACAATGTAATTATTTTTTTTTTTTTTACAATTTTATGAAGCTATCGTATTAATCTGATTTACTGGCATATATCAGACCATCTTGTGAGAGATGCTAATGTGTAATGGTCAGAGAAGTGAAGCATATTTTCAGCATCAGCATTTTCTTTTAATTAATTTCAGGATTTGATAACAAGAACTGGCATACCGCTGTCATCCACATATTAGTTATTGTGCCAAGCTTTGAAGCGGGGGCTACAAAATGGTTCTTTGATCTGCTTACATTATCTGTGTTTTCATCAGCACATTCTGCAGTGCACTGTTCTGTCCCTGGGCGAAAACTTTGTATGAATTAGCTTGATACGAGCTTGTGTATCTTTGTCTCTGTGTATGGATAATTGAGCATGAAGCCCACTAGCTATGTTTTAGAGTGTCTCCATGCCATGCCTTTACTGAATTCCATAGAGAAGGTTTTCTGCATTATCAAACCAAGAATTATAATTTGATGCATAAAAGGTAAGAAATTAGTGTCTTAGAAAAAACAGTACAGTATTTACACTTGTAATATAGCAATAGGCTGAAAATAAGTAAAAAAACTAAATCAGCACAGTAAATTAGTCCACAAAACAAATCAGCGTGAGATGATCCAGGACCTTATCTCAACTAAGGACGGGGTCAGACGAGTGTATGGCATCCGTAGCGAGAGCATCGAATGCGATATGCTAATGACCCTCGGCAGGTCCGGTTTTAGGCAAAGTGGGGCCCTAGGCAAAAGTTTAAAATGAGGCCCCAAATACTAACATATTGCACATCACACAGAAACATTTTGGTTGTAGCTACATGCGCTGATTTCAGGCCACTAAACGAGTGTGATTAACAATATTGAAGTCATTCGCCGCTTGTTTCCCAGCCTTTTTACACCTAATGAGGAATAATGATGGGGGACAGAATGATCACTAGTAGATCAATCTGTCCACATACAGTATCATCTTACCAGCATATCTGCAGTTTTCACTGGGCGATGTGCTGATGAGAAGAAGGATTTTTGTTCCGGCAAAACCAATCACATACACACACATACTGTACAGGCATACGCACACACAGCCACACAAATATACCATACATACACACATATACCATACATACATCCATACATACACAGATACACACAGATAGAAGCATACACATAGATGCACACATATTGTACATACATAGATGCACACATACTGTACATACACAGATGCACACATACATACTGTATATACACACATGCTAATCTGTGATATCAGGTGATCAGATGAGCCCTGGATGAGGTCACATAGTTCAGCTGGAGAGGGCTGCAGAAACAACTGTGGGGGATGGGGCACAGAGCAGACTGATATCAGCCCCCTGGTTCTGCAGTGCTGTCCCGTGCAGTGAGTTCCTCCCCCATCTCTTCACATTGAGGAGATGCCGCAACCTGCTCCGAATAGAACAGTGGAGGGAGCGGAAGACGCACTGTAAGTCCTGCTCATCCTCCACTGTTGTCCCTGTGTGCTGTGCAGTCGGGGCCCCGACCACAGGTGAGTACTCACCATTTGGACGCGCCATGCAAGAGGACAGACGACAGCCAGTGAGCACTCTCCTCAGTCTGGTGGGGAAAGCGTTCATTGGCTAGCGTCTCTCCCTCCATGACACGCCCCCTCTTTGAACTCCTGCACTTCGCGCCCCGCTCTCTCTCCGGCACTGGGTGTTCCATGATTACAGGAGGGAGTGAAAGGGGCCTGATCCTGCATGATACTGGGCCTGCCTGCAGGGGCCCCCCTCCACCTCTGGGCCCTGGAGCAGTGCCATCAGCAGTATTTCCAACCCTGGCTGGGGGCTCCTAGGGCAGCAGGGGCCCTAGGCAGCTGCCTAGTCTGCCTGCCCCTAACGCCGGCCCTGACCCTCGGCTCCTTCTCTGCTGTGAGCGGGAGCCGAGTGTCATGTGTCTGTGCTCTGAGCCTCTCACACAGAGATGATCTGAGCACAGCTGCGGAGAAATGAATTTCTCCATCTCCTCCTTTGCCGGGGTCAGCGTATAACGCACATCACTCAGATGATATCCAAGTGATGTGCGCTGTCTCACTCGCACCCATAGGTTTATATGGGTGCGAGTGAGCCGTGACTCGGCAGAGTGGCGGTGACAATCGCATCATGCTACAATTTCACTCGCACGTTGGAAATGGCAGAGATAAAAACCGATGATGTGAGCTGCCACATAGAAGAATACTGGTCCAAGTGCTATACGATAAAATATGTGCGTATTTATCGCTAGTGTGACCCCGGCCTAAGCAAGGATTCAGCTAAGTAAATCTGACCATGAAACATCCTCTTTGTTCAAAGTCCCAGTACAAATGATGAACTGTAGTAACACATAATGATCCCGTGCATGAGATTGTCCTTCCTCATTCTGGCCACATTGCATGCCACTGTGCTTTTTAGAGAAATTTTTTGTAACTTTAGAATAAGATGTTTTTCTCATAACACAAAGTTCAACATAAGATTGATGGTTGATAAATCGTTAAATATTGTGAAACAATAAAATATTAATTTTATTTACAGACAGGATCATGGGGTGCATTAAGAGAGGTCTGGATACACATGATGAGGGCATTATACTGCCTCTGTACAAATCCCTAGTTAGACCGCACATTGAGTACTGTGTCCAGTTTTGGGCACCGGTGCTCAGAAAGGATATAATGGAACTAGAGAGAGTACAAAGGAGGGCAACAAAATTAATAAAGGGGATGAGAGAACTACAATACCCAGATAGATTAGTGAAATTAGGATTATTTAGTCTAGAAAAAAGACGACTGAAGGGCGATCTAATAACCATGTATAAGTATATAAGGGGACAATACAAATATCTCGCTGAGGATCTGTTTATACCAAGGAAGTTGACGGGCACAAGGGGGCATTCTTTGCGTCTGGAGGAGAGAAGGTTTTTCCACCAACATAGAAGAGGATTCTTTACTGTTAGGGCGGTGAGAATCTGGAATTGCTTGCCTGAGGAGGTGGTGATGGCGAGGAGGTGGTGATGGTGATGGGATTTCTACGTCGATGCCGTGCCCGTCTCTGATTGGTCGAGGCCTGGCAGACAGACAGACAGACAGACAGACAGACATAAAGACAGAGAGACGTAAAAACCCTTAGACAATTATATATATAGACTAGATTGTGGCCTGATTCTAACGCATCGGGTTTTCTAGAATATGCATGTCCCCGTAGTATATGGACAATGATACTGTGCCTGTAGCTGAATCAGAAACGTGGGATTTCTATGTCCTTTATGACATCATCGTCGCTGTGCCCATCGCTGATTGGTCGAGGCAACTTTTATGTCATCATCGTCGCCATGGCAACCATTGTGACATCTACGTCGATACTGTGCCCGTCGCTGATTGGTCGAGGCCGCCAGGCGTCGACCAATCAGAGACGCGGGATGTCTACGTCCTTTATGACATCATCGTCGCTGTGCCCGTCGCTGATTGGTCGAGGCCGCCAGGCCTCGACCAATCAGAGCCGCGGGATTTCTACGTCGATGCCGTGCCCGTCTCAGATTGGTCGAGGCCTGGCGGCCTCGACCAATCAGAGAGGCGGGATTTCCAGGACAGACAGACAGACAGACAGAAAGACAGACAGACAGAAAGACAGACAGACGGAAAAACCCTTAGACAATTATATATATAGATTATTAGTAGGGATGAGCGAGTAGTGAAATATTTGAACTCGCTATACTCGTAATGAGTAGGTCTTAATACTCGGGTATTCGTAATGAGTAGTGAGTCCAATGCAAGTCAATGGGAAATGCGAGTAATTTTATGCTGGACCCTAGAAAGCTGTCTGGGGGTCTGAGTATTTTGATCATACATTTATGGCAATTATTTTAACTAATATTTTCTAATTGTATAACATGTCTTACATTTGCCATTCATTAGACATGTTAGAATCAGATGCTTTGTTCAAAAAGCAGGAAGGAGGCCTCAAGAGCCAGACAATTATGAAACTAGACTACTAGCACGGTAGTTCCAGTGCTCAATGTGCAGGCATAGACATAGTGTTTCCAAAAATTGTCCAAAGGGGCTGTATCATAATTAATGCAGGAAGGAGGCCTCAAAAGCCAGACAATTATGAAACTAGACTGCTATCATGGTAGTTCCAGTGCCCAATGTGCAGGCATAGATATACTGTTTCCAAAAATTAGCCCAAGGGGCTGTATTATGATTGATGCAGGAAGGAGGTCTCATCACAATTGCCTCCGATGGGAAATATTAATGAATGGAACATTGTTTCTAGCTTCATGACCATGAGGTACATGTGGCAGAAGCAGGAGTAGGATACACATGTAATTAGAAGGAGGAAAGGGGTTTGTATGGGAAGGGATGGACGTGATCACCAGTAGCATAAAAGAATGGGATGATGTCATCTGGAGGGCTTAAAAACTGTGGCGAAATCCTGTCCTTGTTAAAATTTTTTCAGAGTCAGCCTGTTCAACTTCTACCTCCTTGACTTCTTACCGGTCCACATAGCCCTAGCTAATGAGCCGGTTTATTTAAGATGGCCTATTTTGTGGACATTTTTCCCCAAACCTCTTTTGGACCTGCTGGGCGTGTCTCTCCCCATTAATGCATGCTGTTGCAAAGAGCTGGTACCTCTGCTACCAGTGGTGTCTGAGTCTGATGTTATCATCAAATGATCAACAACAGCCCTCTTGATCGATTCAATTGTGAAACCCCTTGATGACTGCAACAGTAGCGAAGGAAATTTGTCCTTGTACCGTGGGTCAAGAAAGGTGGCCAACCAGTATATGTTGCTGTTGAAAATGTGGATCACACGAGGGTCTTGGGACAGACAATTAGACATGAACTTTGCCATGTGTGCCAAGCTGCAATGTGGCAAATGTTCTGTGGCCCCAGAGGGAGGAACAATACCCACCCTCTCCTCACACTGACTCTCCTTCTCCTCCACCTCCTCCTCTCCAGCCCACCCATGCTGGACAGACCTGAAGCTGGGGTTGGGAGTCCCCTCTGTAGCATCATGGGTCCCCTCGGTACCACATAAAAATAAGTCCTCTCCCTCATCTTCCTCCTCATCTTCATCACCCAAACATGCCTTATCATGATATTGGCTGGGCTGGGTAGGATCACCCAGTGTGAAATCTTGCTCCATACCCTGCTGATGGCACTCAAAGATTCCATGTTTAGATTATGTAGTGATTCTTTCAACGTGCATAGCATCGGGATGACAATGCTGATAGTAGCCTGATCACCGCTCACAAGGTTAGTGCAGTACTCAAAGTTGTCAAGAACCTCACAAATTTCAGCGATTCACACCCACTTGACAGTTGTTATGTGCTTTGGCTGAGTCGAAGTCTGACAGGCATGCTTCAGCTGGTATTCAGAAAGTGCCCTCTGCTGCTCACTAATCTTTGCTAAAATATGATATGTTAAGCTCCACCGTGTGGGCAGGTTGCAAATGAGTCAGTGATTTGGCAAATTAAATTGCTTTTGAAGAGCTGTAAGATCAGCAACAGCGGTAGAGGAATGGTGGAAATGAGCACAAGTATGGCGCACCCTCTCAAGTAGGTACAGCAAGTCAGGGTATGCTTAGGCAAAAACATTGACCTGAGTTTAACGCCAAATATTTTGTTCGCCAGTCACCACAGAAGACAACGGAGCTTGCTGCGTGTCAGTTTTCCAGTAACGTGTGCGGTATTCGGTGTACAAACAGCACAGTAAGGTCAAAAAAATTGACCTGAGTATAACGCCAAATATTTTGCTCACCAGTCACAACAGAAAACAACGGTGCTGGCTGCGTGATAGTTGTGCAGTAACGTGCGTGCTGTTCGGTGTGCAAACAGCACCATAAAGGCAAAAAATCGACCTGAGTTTAACGCCAAATATTTTGCTCGCCAGTGAACACAGAAGACAATGGTGCTGGCTGCGTGTTAGTTGTGCTGTAACGTGCATGCTATTTTGTGTGCAAACAGCACCATAAAGGCAAAAAATTGACCTGCATTTAATGCCGAATATTTTGCTCGCCAGTCACCACAGAAGACAACGGAGCTGGATGCGTCTCAGTTGTGCAGTAACGTGCGTGCTATTCGGCATGCAAACAGCACCGTAAAGGCAATAAAAATTTACCTGAGTTTAACGCCAAATATTTTGCTCGTCAGTCACAACAGAAGACAGTGGAGCTGGCTGCTTTCAGTTGCGCAGTACCGTGACTGCTATTTGGTGTGCAAACAGCACTGCAAAGCAAAAAAATTGGCCTGCAGGGGTAAATGTGACCCCAAACTTAGCTGGGAAAACTGTCACTACTCCCTGACCTTATACACCATGTTCCAAATTATTATGCAAATTCCATTTTTCTCTGATTTTCCTATATGGTCGGTGCAAATGACAGTTTAATAAAAGTCATCACCTGTTAGAGTATACATCAAATTTTATTGAAGAAACCTCAAAATGATAACAGTTTAATCTCCAAAATGAATAAAAACTTAGAATGCACTGTTCCAAATTATTAGGCACAGTAGAATTTCTAAACATTTGACATGCTTTAAAGAACTGAAAATGCTCATTTGGGGAATTGGCAGCATTAGGAGGTCACATTCACTGAACAAAAATGCTATTTAACTCCAAAACATCCCAACAGACCAAGTTATATATTAACATAGGAACCCTTCTTTGATATTGGAGCGCCCCCAGACACAGGGCCACGCATTTCGGTACCAGACCTCTCTGGTTCGGTTCTGAGGCTGTCACGGTGACTAGACCCGGTCCGCGACCCTGCTAAGGGGCGTCCAATGAAAATAGTGGAACAGTCTGTCAGGAGTTCGTGACGCCACCTGTGGTGTTCGGTCAGGGTGACCAACGCTGCTATGGGGTCCGCTGGGGTGATGGAATGGCAGCCGGATGGTATACCTTCCTACAGGTGAAGTATGTCCCCAGGGCTTCCCAGTAAGGTGGATGGTAATGGTGTGAGATGCAGTCAATAACGAGGACACAAGGTTGCAGTCTCTTTACCTCTTTACTGAAGGCTTCAGGATCCTCAATCCAGAGTACGTTTCATAGGGCTCTCAGAGACCGGCCGGTCCAATGGGCACATCCAGAGTTTCCCTCGCAGATGGAAATCGTTGCCTACCAATAGTGCCTGTGTGTTGTAGTCCTATCCTGCTGAGCATTCCGAATAGTCCTCACAACTGCTGTTCTCGTTCGTTCTCTACAGCTCTCTCTCTCGTTCTTTGGTTCCAGATGTTACTAGTTTCTAACGTCCCCAGGTATCTTTTGGCTAGGACGCCACCCGTATGATGGGAAGGCTTGGAGGTCTTCCGGGACCCTAGAGACGCCCCTCTCCCAATGTTGCCCCCTATGTCTTCGTAGGTGTAGTAAGGTAGACAGCCAGCCTATGACTAACTGTCCAGCGGAGTTTGAAGTAAGGCCTGAAGTCAGTTACTCCTACGGTGTTCCGGCCACCGACTACGCGCCTCAGTAAGATGTTGCCTCTCTCTCACGGCACGAATCTTTCTGGCTCTCCTTTGTGCTTGATCTCGTTTACACGTTTCCACAATATCCTTCCCTTCATGTGTCTTTCTTAGGATACCGCCGCAGGGTGTGCAGGTGCGGTTCCGTTACGTTCTGTTTGCTAGGCACCTGCCAGGTTCCCACGCCCGACAGGGGCCCCCCTGTGCCTTCTCCCTGCAACACCCCCTGCCACGGGATGTTGCCTGGTTCCAACCCAGTCAGCTTCTGACTAACTTCCTCCCCAGCCCCTAGTTTTACCAGTGTGAGGACTGGCCCAATAAATAAAGCCTTTTTCTCCCCCTAGTGGCCAGAGGGTGAAGTGTAATGTGTTCTAGTGATACCTGGTCAGGAGAACTCCTTAGTGCCATCAGACGTACCGCTGCTCCCCTTAGCGGCAGAGCGCTATACTGCAACGACCAGGTCTCTGGGGCGCTGCACTATCACCTTCACAATTCTTGCATCCATCGAACTTGTGAGTTTTTGGAGAGTTTTGGCTTGTATTTCTTTGCATGAAGTCAGAATAGCCTCCCAGAGCTGCTGTTTTCATGTGAACTGCCTCCCACCCTCATAGATCTTTTGCTTGATGATACTCCAAAGGTTCTCTATATGGTTGAGGTCAGGGGAAGATGGTGGCCACACCATGAGTTTATCTCCTTTTATGCCCATAGCAGCCAATGACTCAGAGGTATTCTTTGCAGCATGACATGGTGCATTGTCATGCATGAAGATGATTTTGCTCCTGAAGGCACGTTTCTGCTTTTTATACCATGGACGAAAGATGTTAGTCAGAAACTTTATATACTTTGCAGAGGTCATTTTCACACCTTCATGAACCTTAAAGGGTCCTACCAGCTGTTTCCCTATGATTCCGGCCCAAAACATGACTCCTCCACCTTTTTGCTGACGTCACAGCTTTGTTGGGACATGGTGGCTATCCACCAACCATCCACTACTCCATCCATCTGGACCATCCAGGGTTGCTCGACACTCATCAGAAACAAGACTGTTTGAAAATTAGTCTGGGCCCACTGCAACTGTTTCTGCTTGTGAACACTGTTTAGGGGTGGCTGAATAGTAGGTTTATGCAACACAGAAAGCCTTTGAAGGATCCTACACCTTGAGGTTCGAGGGACTCCAGAGACACCAGCAGCATCAAATAACTGTTTGCTGCTTTGTAATGGCATTTTGGCAGCTGCTCTCTTAAGCCAATGAATTTGTCTAGCAGAAATCTTCCTCATTATGCCTTTATCTGCATGAACTGTCTGTGCTCTGTTTCAGTCACAAATCTCTTCACAGTATGATGATCACTCTTAGGTTTTTGTGAAATATCTGATGTTTTCATACCTTGTCCAAGGCATTGCACTATTTAACGCTTTTCAGCAGCAGAGAGATCCTTTTTATTTCCCATATTGCTTGAAACCTGTGGCCTGCTTAATAATGTGGAACATCATTTTTAAGTAGTTTTTCTTTAATTAGAATCAACTGGAAAATTAATTATCATATGTGTTTAAGATTGAATTCAGTGATCCATTGAGCCCTGAGACACAATACCATCCACGAGTTTATTTGAAAAACAAAACAATTAAATCTTTATGACACTTAAATACAATTTGCATAATAATTTGGAACATGGTGTACAATACTTTCAGATATGGAAGTATGTACTGTACCTCTCTTGCCTGTCTCCCTGTAGTACTACAGTCATTTTCTACTAGAATAGTTCTCACAAGAGCTTTTGTGCTTTTTTTTTTATGATTTCTGGACGACTTCCAAAAGCACAACTCTCTTTAGCAGCTGCTCACACTCTCCCTACGTTAGCACTAGCTGTGTTCCGGATGCAATGTGCAGAAAATGGCACCGGCAGGGCTTTTATAGAACTGATGACTCATAGCCTACTATGATGACTCATCTATGGCGCTACGCAGCCTGCCAATCGCAGTAATGCCGCCCACAACCAAGAAGGCTGCGGGATTACTGTGATTGGCTAATGCTGGGTTGGAGATACGAATTTTGTGAGGCGAGTAGTGAAATACTCGCTAGGATTCGAGTACCGTGAGTACCGCATTACTCACCTAGTACCGAATCCTAATGAATACACTCGCTCATCCCTAATTATTAGGTATAATTAATGAACTTTATTTAGTTACAAATCTAGTCATATACTTTTGGATTTCTTTTTCTCAGGAAATATATAGAATGTTGTGGAAATATCATATCGTGATTCATACTTGGAAATTCTATGGCTCTTGGGTACTAATTTATTATGCAAAAGTGAGACTAAACACCCCTTCCATTATTTGAGCAGGAAAGCCACATGCATGAGTTAATGATAAATACACAAGGACAAGAATTTTCCACACACTTCACAGTGACACTCAATAGTACAAGAGCAGACACTAATGGGTTGCAATTTACCTTTAGAGCATTTGAGTCTTATAATACTGACCAGTACCTCTTAAGAAATATGTGTGTCACCTGTAAGCACTGTTGTTTTATCGTAAAACTAAACAGCACAATATTGCATAGGTTTATATTCTGCACATGCATCTTTATTATGGATGTCAGGATGAATTGTTGGCAAAGTGGTTCATACATGCTAATTTCCTAAAATACAAAAATTGTCTTCCTTTTTTAACAAATGTCATGCATTGTCCATGAATAAGTTGATATATTGAATAGCCTGTCTCATTATTTTCATCTGAAGCTTTCCTCCCAATTAAATATTGATGTGTTTTAAAAGTTGATCAATACATAGAGAGTGATAACTAGACTATTGGCAGTAGAAGTGGAATAAGAACTGATTTATATCATCAGCATGTAATTGAATTAACCTGCAAGTCAGTTTTCTTGGTGTAATTAAATTGTATTCATAGTTACAGTTTAGATAATAATTATGAATGTAATTTTTTGTGTTGTTCTCAGTGAACCGGAGTGTAGACACAACTTACAAGTGTAAGCTACATTTAATCTTTGGATTGCTATATCAAGCATAGGGATGAGCGAGTATATTCGTTAGCATTCGGTACTCTGCGAATAATGCGGTACTTGAATCCTAGCGAGTATTTCACTGCTTGTAACACCCCAGGTAACCGGTTGTTACAGTGGCATTGCTTTCCTCACGGGGAGAGTGATGTTATGCTTGGAAGCGAGGAAGGATCCCTTTATCAGGTATTCAGCACATATAACACTGTTCTGACTACAGGCCAGAAGGGTGAGCTCTGAACCCGGCTTCAGGGGAGCTTCCCTAGATATACATATACCGTATATATATTCTGGTCTGGAGCAGGAGTTAGTTCGTCTGTCGTAGGGAGAGACAGAGAGAGGAGTCTGACAGAGCAGAGTGGAAGCAGGCGGAGAGAGTCTGAGAGGAAAGCTGGGGCCGTGCAGCCACGTGAGCTTCTACAGCTCCTGGAAGGAATGAGAACAGAGCAACCAGTAGGAGACTGAGAGGGGAAGTGGAGCGCAGGAGAGTAAAGAGCTGGAAGGGAGCTGTGACTGGGCGCCTTCTAAGCTGAAGCGCAGAATTCTGGTAGCCAGAAGACCGAGGTTGTGGGGGTAACTTCATGCCCCACAGCAGAAACCGGCGGACAGCTGGATTTCAAGTCATCTGTCCACCATTAACACCTGAAGACACAAAAGCAGATAGAGCCTGGCATCATCTGAGAGACCCTGTAAAAGGCTTGAGTTACCTGTCATGCAGGTTAGTGTCCTACTTAAAGGGGGACAGAGAGAAAACGTGAGGATCTTGTGTGAGGCCTAAGGTAGCAAGGGACTACAACGCAGCACTAGAAGAAAGGCTTCCAACCCCACCTGGTTAAGGGCATTCCAAATTCGCATCCAAGCTGGCCAAACCATACCAGCACCTGTGATCCGGTACCCTGGACTGTGGCTGCCTGAATTCTACAGTAAAGAGGTAAAGAGACTGCAACTTGTGTCCTCTGTTTCTTTTTACACCATGTACCATCTGTCCCTACTACATCGGGAGTCCTGGAGACCCAGCTTCACTTGTGGGAAGCTATAACATCCCAGCTGCCAAAACATCACCCCAGCGGACCCCTTTATGCAGTGTCTGTCACCCCTCCCCGAATACCACAGGTGGCGTCACGAACAAACTTTAATCAACAATTCCTTTAAAGTCCTTCCCTTTTACTTGGATGTCCAGGGCCATGGACCAGGTAGCTGCCACCGTGACCACCCCTTTAGTGACAACTGGGCCTGGTACAAAGTAGCCCCTAGGCCTTGGCAGGTGCCCCATACTCGCATCGGAATATTTATATCTCCCGCCCAGCATTAGCCAATCACAGTAATGCTGCAGCCTTCTTGGTTGTGGCCGGCATTACTGTGATTGGCTGGCTGTGCAGTGTCATAGAGGAGTCATACATAGTAGGCTATGAGTCATAGGCTCTATAAAAGCCCTGCCGGCGCAATTTTCTGCATATTGCATTCGGAACACATCCAGTGCTAGCGTAGGGAGAGTGTGAGCAGCTGCTAGGTAGAGTTGTGCCTTTGAAATTCGTCCAGAAATCATCTAAAAAAAAAACACAAATGTTCTTGTGAGAGCTATTCCAGTAGTAGGTGACTGTAGTAGTACAGGGAGATAGGCAGGAGAGTTACAGTACATACATAGTACCTCAATATCTCAGCTCTTGCTGAGGCTATTTACACACGTTGCGGATTTACTGCGGATCCGCAGCGTTTTTTTCCATGCAAAAATGCTGCAGAACCACATGGGATTTACAGTACAATGCAAATCAATGGGAAAATAAATATGCTGTGCTAATCATGCGGAAAATTCTGCACAGAATCCGCAGCAGATTAAAAAAGGGGGCATGACAATTGTTTATGCGTTTCAGCAGCGTTTCTGCATCCATTGTATTATAGGAAAACGCAGGGGTAAAAAAGCATGAAATCCACAGGAAATCCGCAGGAAAAACGCACAAAATCCGCATAAAAAGCTAGCAGATTTTGACCTGCATTTCTGCCAAATTCAGAAAATTCCACAGGCAAATCCGCAACGCGTGCACATAGCCGGAAAGTACTGTATAAGGTCAGGGAGTAGTGACAGTTTTCCTAGCTATTTTTGGGGTCACATTTACCCCTGCAGCCCAATTTTTTTGCATTTACGGTGCTGTTTGCACACCGAATAGCACACACGTTACAGCACAACTGACATGCAGCCAGCTCCGTTGTCTTCTCTGGTGACTGGCGAGCAAAATATTCGGCGTTAAACTCAGGTCAATTTTTTGCCCTTACGGTGCTGTTTGCAGACTGAGTAGCACACACGTTACTGCACATGTGACACACATCCAGTTCCGTTATCTTCCGTTGTGACTGGTGAGCCAAATATTTGGCGTTAAACTCAGGCCAATTTTTTTTACATTGCAGACAGTCCTGCTTGTAAAACACAAAGCAGTACTATGCTGTAGTGCTACCTTCCACAAAGCACGAACTGCTCCTTGTTCCACAATATCTGCATCTGACTATGTAACAAAAACTGCAAATTCCCCAAAAGTCTGTTGTGAAGGGACAGGAACGTGGATGTGGGGTTGTCAATGGTGCCTGACAAGGCACTGAGTCTGGGAGACAGAAGAAGGTTGATGCATCTAAGTTCCTGGTGAAAATTCCCGGTCTGGAACGTAAACATGTCTGGAAGCCAGAAGAGCAAGAGCAGATACTGTCTTGGATGAAATATAAGGCCTCAATGAAATTTTCTAGTAGCACCCAATCCTCCATGACCACACAGTCTACTGTTGATACACAGAATGCAGGATCATCCAATCCTCAACCTGTTCCTACTTCCTGCCCCCCTCAGCAGTCACAGGAAACATTTGACCACATGCTTGGCCACTCCGATGATCTATTTGGTACATATGACCTTTAGTTGCCTCTGGCCACTCGATGCGCAACATTGAAGAGGAACATAAGGAGGTATCGTCTGTTCATGGCCAAATATTTGAAAACCCATGGACAGAAGAAAGCCACTTTTAGCCCCGTGATATACCGGCTCAAGAGGTGGAGGCTGATGATGATGAGACACAGTTGCCATTTGGCCAGCCGACAATATCAACACGGAAGGAGGATGACATGGACAACGAGGTGGTCGATGATGAGTCCACTGATCTGACCTGGACTGTTGGTACGCATAGCCAACACAGAAGCACAGAGGAAGAAGGTCGATATGTAGCACCAACAAAGGCACCAAGGGCTACTGGTTTAAGCAGAGTGCATAATGTGTCAATGGTTGCCAAGAACAATCCCTCTGTACCCCAAGTCAAGGCAAGGATGCATTCCTCCTCTGTCTGAAATTTTTTTTCAGATAGTCCTTCTGAACCAAACATTGTCATCTCTAGCATCTGCCATACGAAGCTGAGCAGATGCCAGTGCAAAGGCAACCAGAGCACCACCAGTATGCGTAAACACATGACAGCCAAGCACCCTAGTCAGTGGGTGGAATAACAGAGTACCAAATCAGTGTCTGTGGGTCAAAACATTGCCATGTCACCTGTGATCCTTCCTTCCCAATCTGCTGGCCAGGAAGAAGGTGCTCATACCTCCTGCTCACAAGCTGCAGTTGCAGAGACACAGGACAGATCAATCCCATCCACTTGTTTGTCACAGCAAGTGTCCAGTTTTCCGTGCCCCAGATCTATGAAAGGAAGCATAAATACCAACCCACGCACCCACAAGCACAAATACTAAACACGCACATTGCCAAGTTGCTAGCCGTGGAGATGTTGCCGTTTAGGCTTGTGGAGACACAGTCTTTCTGTGATCTATTGGCTGTGGCTGCCCCATGATACTCTATTCCCAGCCAGCACTATTTTTCCCGGTGTGCTGTCCCTGCATTACACCAGCACGTGTTAAACAATCTAAATTGTGCTCTCACCAACGCCGTAACTGGGAAGGTCCACCTGAAATCAGACATATGGACAAAAAATTGTGGACAGGGACGATACATTTCTGTCACGGCACACTGGCTAAATCTGGTGGAGGGTGGGACAAAGTCGCAAACTCGAACATCACTTATACTACCCACGCCACATATAGCGGGTCCAACCTCATTCATGGTTTCCTCATCATCATATACGTCAAGTCTCCCCTCTTCCTCCTCCATCTCCTCATCCTATGCTGAATTAACCTCCACATCACTCCCAACACTCCCAAGTTGGGAACTGCGCAGCAGCACATCGGCAAAGTGGCAATACACTCTGCTGAAACTGATCTGTTTAGGTCAAGCACCACATACTGCAGCAGAGCTGTGGCAAGGAATAAAACAACAGACTGATCAGAGGCTCTCCCCACTGCAACTCGAACTCGGTCTGGTTGTTGCGATAATGGGCTTAATCTGGTGGCGGCATTAAAGCTCGGGAAGCTGGTTCACGTGCCATGCATGGCTCACGTGCTGAACCCAGTGGTTTAGAAATTTATCAAAACTTACTCTGACTTGCCGTACCTACTTGAGAAGGTGCACCGTATTTGTGCCCATTTGCACCATTCCTCTACCGCTGTTGTCAATCTTGCAGCGCCTCAAAAGCAATTTAATTTACCAAATCACCATCTCATTTGCTACCTGACCATACTGTCAAACTCAACATATCATATGTTGGCAAGGATTAGTGAGCAGCAGAGGGCACTTTCTGAATACCAGCTTAAACATGCCCATCAGATTGCGACTCAGCCAAAACACATAACAATTGTCGAGTGGGTGTGAATCGCTGACATTTGTGAGGTGCTTGATAACTTTGAGTACTGCACCAACCTCATCAAGCTATTATTAGCATTATCATCCCGAAGCTATGTACGTTGAAAGAATCGCTGCATAATCTAAACAGGGAATCTTTGAGTGCCCATCAGCAGGGTATGGAGCAAGATTTCACACTGAGTGATCCTACGCAGCCCAGCCAATATCATGTTGAGGCAAGATTGGGTGATAAAGATGAGGAGGAAGATGAGGAGGGAGAGGACTTATTTTTATGCGGAACCAAATCGACCCATGATGCTACAGAGGGGACTCCCAACCCCAGCTTCAGGTCTGTCCAGCATGGGTGGGCTGGAGAGAAGGAGGTGGAGGAGGAGGAGGAGAGTCAGTGTGAGGAGAGGAAGGGTATTGCTCCTCCTTCTGGGGCCACAGAACATTTGCCTTATTGCAGCTTGGCACACATGGCACAGTTCATGGCTAATTATCTGTCCCAAGACCCTTGCTTGACCACATTTTCAACAGCAACCTATATTTGTTGGCCACCTTTCTCGACCCATGGTACAAGGACAAATTTCCTTCACTACTGATGCAGTCACAAAGGGGTTTCACAATTGAATCCATCATGAGAGCCATTGTTGATCATTTAATGACAACATCAGACTCAGACACCGCTGGTAGCACAGAGGTACCAACTCTTTGCAACAGCATGCATTAATGGAAAGAGACATGCCAAGTAGGTCCAAAAAAGGTGGGGGGAAAATGTCCACAAACTGGGCCATCTTCAATAAACCGGCTCATCAGCAAGGGTTATGTGGAACAGTAAAAATGTCAAGGAGGCAGAAGTTGAACAACATGATCAACGAGTATCTAAGGCTGGTTTCACACTTGCGTTTTGATCTGCAGCGTTTTAAACGCAAAGGCATTTGATGCAAAAACGCATTTAAACGCGTTTAAACGCTGCGTTTTTTAGGCGCATGCATTTTTGCATGTTTTAATGCAAACGCGGCATTTTGACGCGTTTACATGCGTTTTTTCCTGCGTTTGCGTTTTTGAAACGCATGATGAGAAGTGTGTGACAGCTGCCAATCATCAAAATCAACTAGAAAACCCACTATAAACAGAAATACCTAGGATTAGGGTTAGGATCCCTAGTAACCCTAGGGATCCTAACCCTAACCCTAAAACACAAACTCTAACCCTAACCCTAACACAAACTCTAACACAAACTCTAACCCTAACCCTAAAACACAAACTCTAACCCTAACCCTAAAACACAAACTCTAACCCTAACCCAAACTCTAACCCTAACCCAAACTCTAACCCTAACCCTAACACAAACTCTAACACAAACTCTAACCCTAACCCTAACCCTAAAACACAAACTCTAACCCTAACCTAAAACACAAACTCTAACCCTAACTCTAATCCTAAAACACAAACTCTAACCCTAACCCTAACACAAACTCTAACCCTAACCCAAACTCTAACCCTAACCCTAGGGATCCTAACCCTAACCCTTAGGCTGCTGTCACACTAGCAGTATTTGGTCAGTATTTTACATCAGTATTTGTAGCCAAAACCAGGAGTGGAACAATTAGAGGAAAAGTATAATAGAAACATATGCACCACTTCTGCATTTATCACCCACTCCTGGTTTGGGCTCACAAATACTGATGTAAAATACTGACCAAATACTGCTAATGTGACGGCAGCCTTAGGGTTAGGGTTAGGATCCCTTAGGGTTAGGGTTTGGGGGTTGTTTATCAGTGTGTATTGTGTTTTTCTATAAAAACGCATGCAAACGCATGTGCTTAAAAACGCATGCGTTTACATAGACATCAATACGTTTTTTTGCCGCAAAAAAACGCATGCTTTTTTTGCGGCAAAAAAATGGCGCTAAAATTACTACATGTTGCATTTCTGCAATACAACGCATACAGAGAAAAAATGCATGTGTTGCAAAAACGCATGCAAAAAAACGCATGCGTTTTTAATGTTAAGTATAGGGGAAAAAAACGCATGCTTTTTTTGCGTTTTTTAGCGTAAAAACGCAAAAAAACGCAAATGTGAAACCAGCCTAAGTGACCATAAATGTGTCCTTACTGACACTTCGGTTCCATTTAGTTACTGGGTATCCAAGCTGCACAGTTGGCGATACCTCTCCTTATATGCCTTGGAGGTGCTGGCCTGCCCTGCTGCTAGTGTGGTGTCAGAGCATGTTTTCAGTGCCGCTGGGGCAATCATCACAGACACACGCACATGGCTGACTACAGAGAATGCAGACAGGCTGACTCTGATAAAATTTAACAAGGACTGGATTTCGCCACAGATTTTAAGCGATCCAGATGACATCATCCCAACCTAAAGTCACCCAAAATGTTCTTTTATGCTACTGGTGATCACGTCCATCCCTTCCTATATAAACCTCTTTCCTCCTTCTAATTACATGTGTATCCTACTCCTGCTTCTGCCACATGTACCTCATGGTCATGAAGCTAGAAACAATGTTCCATTCATTAATATTTCCCATCGGAGGCAATTGTGATGAGACCTCCTTCATGCATCACCCATGGTATCATGCCCCTTGGGCTAATTTTTGGAAACAATATGTCTATGCTTGCACATTGGGAACTGGAACTACCGTGCTAGTAGTCCAGTTTCATAATTGTCTAGCTCTTGAGGCCTCCTTCCTGCTTCAACCATGATACAGCAACTTGGGTTCATTTTTGGAAACATTATGTCTATGTCTGCACATTGGGCACTGGAACTACCGTGCTAGTAGTCTATTTTCTTAATTGTCTGGCTCTTGAGGCCTCCTTCCTGCACCAAACATGATAAAGCCCATAGGGCTAAATTTTTGAGGACACTATGCCTGCACTTTGTGCAGTGGCAGTGGAATAACAAGGACAGTTGTCCAGCCTTTAGAATTGTGAACCCCTTGTAATGATGATGTGTGGCTTCTTCCTGCGTTAACCAACACACAGCTTGTTACCGCCTGCTTTTAAACAATTATGCACCCATTTCAGCCTTTTCCTCAGGCCCCCAGACCACTTTGTAGGGTTCAGCATAAAATTACTCGTATTTCCCATTGACTTGCAATGGATACGCTACTCGTTACCATTACCCGAGTATTAAGACCTACTCGAGTTACGAGTATAGCGAGTCTGAATATTTCCCTACTCACTCATCCCTAATCAAGCATTATGTTAGATTTTGCATAACAATAATTGAAATTCGAATTTGCCAGCTTAATTGAAATGTTCCCCTTTTTTGATTAATAGCAAATGTATTTGCTGAGATTTGCAAGTACTACTAAGCCTTTAACCCCTTCACGACATATGATGTAAACCGACTGCTGCAGAACTGCATACTAGTCATTTTCTAGAAGGCATTTATGAAGGGTGGTGCTCAGATTACTCAGTGATGCTGTATTAGTGTACAGATACAGTATATCATGTGATAATTAGGAATTTACATGTGGTTCCATGTGCAATATGTTAGAAGAATATTTATTTATTGTGATTGCTTATATAACACCATTAGATTGCATTACTTTCTAAGCATTATCACTGTCATGCTGCGAGCGGTGATATTAATAAGGTTATCGCTCACAGGTTGGCTCACACAGAGATTACCATAAGAACCGCTGCCTGATGTCACCGCTCAGTACAGCATCCAGATGTAGCAGAGTTGCAGATCATTGGGGGACGTGGGATGGATTTTCGGCAGACCACATTGGATTATTTTTGTTTTGAATAATAATAAATAAATAAAAGAGGGTTGGGTAGTGATTTTTACAGTTAAAGGACTTTTCTCTTACTTTTGACTGCGGGATTAGTAATGGAGGTGTTTGACAGATGCCTTTCCATTACTAACCCCTGAGCTAGATGTCAGTGGACATTACACATCTCACATAAATCCCAAAACCATTACCCCACTTGTCAATGCAGCAGGGTAAGTGGGAAGAGCTCAAAGCTAAGTGCCAGAATTGGCACATCTAATGGATGCACCATTTCTATGGCAGCTTAGGGCTGGTGTTATAAGTCTGGGAGGGGCCAATATCCATGGCCCCTTCACAGCCTATTAATATCAGCCCGCAGCTGTCTATTTTGCCTTAGCTGGCTAATAAAAATGAGGGGATCCCATGCCATTTTATTTAGTTATTTATTTACTTAATGCACTGACTACAACTGTCATCAGCATCACCTGGTCTCACTAATCATAGGAAGATGAAGTGAGGAAGCTGAAAGTTGTGCCTGGGAACAGCGCTAACTGTATGGCTTTTCCCAGCTGCCAAATTCAAGATAAAAAGGTGTAATCAGGAGACAACTAAACAGAAGTACCAAGGCTATGGTAAAATTTTAAATACCTAAATTACAGTTCTATCCTTTATACCTCTCGGTCTGAAAAAGTCCCCATTGGCATTGTTGCTATAGATGTTTTCGCTTCTCATTTCCTCGAAATTGCAAGATTCAGTCATTGACCATAGTAAAATGTCTCCTTATAAATTCTAAGTACTTATAAGTACTTATAAATTATATTTCTAATTTTTGTCAGAGGTTTAGTGTAATAGAGGACTAATAAAATGGATGCAAAGATTATTGAAGGTTATCCTATAAAAAACAGTGAGCAACTGTTAGGGCAGTGAGAATCTGGAATTGCTTGCCTGAGGAGGTGATGATGGCGAACTCAGTCAAGGGGTTCAAGAGAGGCCTGGATGTCTTCCTGGAGCAGAACAATATTGTATCTTACATTTATTAGGTTCTTTAGAAGGATGTAGATCTGTGGATTTATTCTGACGGAATATAGGCTGAACTGGATGGACAAATGTCTTTTTTCGGCCTTGCTAACTATGTTAATGTCAAATCTACTGTACTAAGTAGCAATAATATGAGTTGGAAAGGATAAAATATTCTTAAATTTGTCTAACAATATGTCTACTATTAAAGTCACTTTATTAGTCATTAGACATAGTATCAATTAACTGCTAGAGAAAATATTGATGGGAAAAATCTGATATTTGCCTGCCAGTTGTAGGTGTTTCTTTTAATTCCAGCTAAACAAGCCTGGAGGCGAAAGTATGCATACAAATATGGCAATGTTTTTGTCTGCCTTTTTGATTCCCATCAAAGAGCCTATTGTTGGGTAGACATTATTTACATACTGACTGTAGTTGTGACTCAGTGGCTTATGCTTGTATTAACCTTTCATAGATCTTTTCTGAGATGACCTGTATTGTGCAATTTTTCTGTCTAAGGCCTCACTCAGGCATTGTGAGATATGTACATGTTCTATCCATGTTTATCACAGAGAGAACAAATACCCATTATAATCTATGGGGCTGTTAACATGTTTGTGTTTTTTTGTAGACAGAGTGGTCACCGGAATATCGTGGAGACATGTCCTTTTTTATACACGTAATGGATCAAAATTACCCATTCAAGTCTATGGGTCCAAGAAATTTAGGGACAGCACACGGATGGCATCAATGTCCATGTGCTCTCTAGGATTAACATTGTCATGTATAGGAGAAGCTCTGTAGGGTTTTCTATTTCATTCATCAGTAAAAATCACTGAAGTAACACTGTGATGATAAAAACTGACACACACACCAAACATTGATGAAACTGAGATCCAATTTAATGATGAACAATGGTCTGTGTTTTTAAGTACGAGAAAAATCACTAACATCTGAATGAGGCCAAGGCTAAGTTCCCGAGATGAGTATTTGATGCGATTTTCTGCAGCATATTTGCCCCAATTACCTGAGTTTTTTTGCATATCTCTTTTCTGTAGAGTGTAAGCTCTTATGGTCAGTGGGGTCCTTCTCTCTGTCTCCTGAAGAGTGTAAGCTTTTATGATTAGTGGAGTCCTGTCTCTCCGGTAACGTTTAAGCTCTTATTTTCAACAGCATTCTCTCTCTCATGTAGAGTATTAGCTCCTATAGTAACAGAGTCCTCTCTCTCTCCTATACAGTGTAAGATCTTATGGTCAGTGAAGTCTTCTCTTTTCGTCTCCTGAAGAGTGTAAGCTTTTATGGTCATTGAGGTCTTTTCTTTCTGTCTCATGAAGAGTGTAAACTCTTATGGTCAGTAGGGTCCTCTCTTTTTCTCTCTTCTAGAATGTCAGTTCTTATGGTGAGCTTGTTTTTTTATTTCCTGTAGAATGTAAGATCCTATAGTTAGTGGGATCCTCTCTTTTTGTCTCCTAAAAAGTGTAAGCTTTTATGTAACACTAGATGGTGGCCCGATTCTAACGCATCGGGTATTCTAGAATATGCATGTCCACGTAGTATATTGCCCAGCCACGTAGTATATTTGCCAGCCACGTAGTATATTCCCCAGCCACATAGTATATTGCCCAGTCACGTAGTATATTGCACAGCGACGGAGTACACAGCACAGAGCCACATAATATAGAGACTTAAAATAAAAAATAAACATATACTCACCTTCCAGAGGCCCGCTGAAGTCCTGCTATACTCACCGTCCGCCGCCTTTCCCGCTCCTCGGGACGCTCCGGTGACCGCTCCATTGCAAGCGGCAGCTTCCGGTCCCAGGGCTGGTATGAGCGCAGGGCCTGTGATGAACACGCAGTCACATGACTGTGACATCATGGCAGGTCCTTGTTGCATACAATCCTTGGCAGCGGAACCTGCTGCTTGCATGGAGCGGTCACCGGAGCGTCCCGAGGAGCGGGAAATGTCACTGATTGCCATGACAGGCAGCTGCCACGACCAATCAGCGGCGCAGAATGTAAGCTCCTTTGCTAAGTGGGGTCCTCTCTATTTCTCATATAGAGTGTAATCTCTTATGGTCAGTGGGGTCCTCTCTTTTTCCCCTGTAAAGTGTAAAGTATAAGTATAAAGTGTAGAATATAAGTGTCAAGACTCTGCTGTCAGTTGTCCCAGTACCAGGGGCTCCTTCTCTGTCCCTAACGCTAGGGGAACCCTAGCTCACTCTGCTCCCCTGATTACTTCTGATGGTGAAGATGCCGGGGGAACCTACCTTGCCTTAGCTCCTGAATCTGCCTACAGTCTGTACTCTTTCCCCACCCAGTGAAGAGGGGAGTAGTAGTGTACCGTAATACACCAGCGAGACTAACAAGGTAAAACAAACAGGAGTAAAGGAAAATACTAATCATACAAATATACTCATACAAACAACTGAGGAACGCACCGGTGAGCAGTGGATGGGGTATGCTGATACTCCATATGTGGGGGTAAACTGTTTGGGCGCATGGCATTGCTCAGAAGGGAAGGAGCACCATTTAATTTTTTCAATGCAAAATTGGCTGGAATTGAGATCAGACACCATGTTGCATTTGGAGAGCTCTGATGTGCCTAAACAGTGGAAACCCCCCACATGTGACCCCATTTTGGAAACAAGACCCCCTAAGGAACTTATCTAGATGTGTGGTGAGCACTTTGAACCCCCAAGTGCTTCACAGAAGGTAGGACCGTGAAAATAAATAATCATATTTTTTCCACAAAAATGATCTTTTTGCCCCCAATTTTTATTTTCCAAAAGGTAACAGGAGAAATTGGACCACAAAAGTTGTTGTGCTTTAATTTATTCTTTAACTAAGTAAAGACTGAGAAGAAATCACTCTTTAAGAGAGGGTGTGGTGTCTGGGAGAAAGGTTTAGAAACATAGCTTTAATTGTAGATTATAGGGATATTGGCACTGTGTCCCATGATGTGGTAGAGGCGACTGTAGCTATAAAAGCACATCTTGTTGTGGATAAATACAGTGATTTCCACAGAATAGTTTGAGAACTAGAAACACACTTGAAAAAGGTTGTTACATGTGCAGACGAGATGGCTCATTTGTTTCATATCTGCCGTGAAAATCATATAGTTTAGCATACTGTTGGACTGATGAAAGGACATTTTCTTTGTGCAACAGGTTATTAGTGCTGAGCCAGTCAGTCTTCACAGTTTTTGGCTTTGGCCATTATTGTGTCATACGGCCAGCTGATATTTTAGGCATGATTCTAGACTGCTGCGGTTAGTTCGGTCATTGAAGTTACCAAAGGTTAAAAAACAGTTAAAGCAATGTTCCCATGTAAAAAAATGTAAGGCATATCAACAAGATATAGAATTCATGCCTGATAGGTACAGGTCTCATGTCTTCTTGTTCCTCCTACTTAGTATTAATTTAAATTGGAACTTTCTATTATTATTATTTTTTTTTTAATGAAATATTTGTATTCCAGCATTCTGCACATAATTAGACACTTGTTGTGTCAGTTTTGAGTTAATGATATTCCCGTGCTTCGGGGCAGCCTGTGGGGGGGTCTTCATGTGGTGCTCTCATTGGGTATTCATAATGAAGACTGCTGACAGGTCACTGATCCCTCAGTGACCTTCCCCCTAGTTTACATAATGAATATTATAGAAACATATTGAAAAAAAAAACCCTTCTGCAGGCGGGCACCTGTGGCACCTGCGCTGCAACATAATTGCTTACGTACTGGGTATATAATTAATATGGTTGAGATTATCCTGATATTCCAAGAAAAAAATCCATTTGCACAGTAGCAGCTATCGGTGTGTAAAGAGGTGATTCGATAGCTGCTATTGCATAGATGCCGGCAGCACCATCTTGCTAGAGAAGAAGAAAAAAATGTCCTCTTCCAAGATGGCGCCGCTGGCGCGATAGCAGCTATTGGCCACGTCACGCCAACCTGACACTGTAGGTTATTGTGCACAATTCTGCTGATAGGTTCTCTTTAATTCTGAAGATTAATAATGAATGTCTTTGTTTACCTTTGGACTCATGCACAAGGGTGTATAAATCAGACGTGAGCTATCCAATCTTTTATTGGATAGTACACTGACCATTAACTCATGTTATATAATGGGGCAGTACAGATGGCCAATCTTTTTCACTGACAAAATCTGCCTGTGAAAAACTTTGCAGCTATGATTTGACTCATCCATTCAAGTCTATGAGTGTGAGAAAAAATTTGGATGCCACAGTGTAGCACCCAATTTTTATGGATACATTGCAATTGTGTAACACAGGAAACCATAAATGGTCTTTTAAATTGTTAATAGCTGCTCCTGTAAAAAACGGATTGATCATGGATGACAAGTGAGAAAAAATTTGTTCCACTTTTCTGAATGAGAATGATTTTCATACTGTCGTGTGACCCTGGCCTAAGGCTATGTGCACACGTTGCTGAATTGCCCCAGAAATTTCTGCGGCAATTCCGCAACTCCCTGCCGCAGGTAAAACGCATGCGGAATTGGCATACGTATTCCCGCTAAACCCTAGCGTTTTGCAAGCATAATTAGCTTGCAGAATGCTAACGTTTTCCAAGCGTTCTGTAGTATCGCTTGGATAAATGATTGACAGGTTGGTCACACTTGTCAAACATAGTGTTTGACAAGTGTGACCAACTTTTTACTATTGATGCAGCCTATGCACCATTAATAGCAAAAACATATAATGTTAAAAATAATAAAAAAATAAAAAATCGTGATAGTCTCACCTTCTGGCGGCTCCCGCAGCCTTCACGATCCTTGCGATGCTCCCGCCAACTCCCGTTCCCAGTGATGCCTCACGACAATGACCCCAGATGACGTAGCATCACGCGAGACTGTTACGTCATCACAGGTCATTGCCGCAAGGCATCACTGGGAACGGGAGCTGCTGGGAGCATCGCTAAGGCCTGGACTGGATCTGGGGGCCGCCAGAAGGTGAATACATAACTATTTTTTATTTTAATTCTTTTTTTAGGGCCTGGGGGAGATTCTCCTCTCCTCCACCCTGGGTACCATCCGCACATGATCCGCTTACTTTGCGCATGGTGAGCATAGCCCCATGTGGGAAGTAAGCGGATCAATGCATTCCTATGTGTGCAGAATCGCCGCGATTCCGCACAAAGATTGAGCATGCTGCATATTTTTCCATGATGCGATGCCACCGCGGAAAAATACGCAGCATTAGCACAGGATTGCAGAATCCCATTGAATTCAATTGGTTGCATTGTGTATGCGTTATCGCCGCATTTTCATGGCAAAAACGCATACAATCCACAACGTGTGCACATAGCCTAACAGTAATAACACTGGAAAGGACTGTATGAGATTAGAAAAACATGACTGCTTTATCTGTGGCCTGTGACTAATGCAGCTCAGTGACGTGTCGACATACACTACAATGGAAAGCAAACACAGAAGGTTGTGTCAGCACACTATGAGCATGAAGATATATACACAGACATTATGTATTTGGCTTATTTTACATTACATTGCTATATTTAGCATACTTAGTTTTTATTGCACATTTTGATCAAATTCAAGAGTGGGGCTCTTTCTGGGAAAAAAAAGCAGACTCTTTGTTCCAATTTTATACATCTCTGTAATAACACTAAGGCTACATTCTCATGATGAGCTTTTGTTGAAAATTTTCTGCAGCATGTCTGCTCCCATTAGATAAATTAGGTGACTTGTGTTTTTTCATTGTGTTTTTTACATGCTTTTTTTTGGTGTTTTTGTCTCTTGTTAAGTTATGTTATTTAAAAAGCTTCTTTGTTTTTGATACTTTGATTTTTGATCAACATATTTGATTTTGATACAACTTTTTTGATACTGTCATGTACAGCTTACATGAATCTGTAATTCAGGTGCCTGGATGCAACGTACAGAGATCACGAGGTGGAAACAGCCAGGGGTTGATATATTGCATTTTTATTCAAGAATAACTTCTAAATAATTAGAGTCAGTATATATGAAATTTAACAATAAAGAGAATTATAACCGGTTATGAAGAAGCTAGAATGTCTCTCAGTACTTAACGTTAGTGGTGTGCTCAGTCTTGGGAAACGCCATGTGAGTTCTCACTTGAAGCTCTGGCTCTAACAGAGGCCATCGGGTTTTTTTGCAAGGCCGCAAGTCTCTTCCTGAATTAGTCTATTAAAGCCCGTTGAGCCTCCCATGCACCAACCAGTCCCCTCCCAATCTGTAGTCGTAGTCCCAGTCAACCCAGATACCGTAGGTCAGGGGTGTCAAACTGCATTCCTCAAGGGCTGCAAACAGGTCATGTTTTCAGGATTTCCTTGTACTGCACAGGTGATAATTTAATCACCTACACACATAATGATTACAGCACCTTGTGCAAAGCTAAGGAAATCTCGAAAACACACATGGTTTGCTGCCCTTGAGGAATGCAGTTTGACACCCCTGCCGTAGGTGATATCTGGAAGTGATGGCCCTGCTCACTTGCACTGTTCCTCCTCACTCGCAGGCATGCCTCTTCTGTTGCAGTCGCTGCATGGCTCTCCTCTGCTTAACTACCTGCAAAGGTCTCTCAGGCTCGGGGCAGAGAGGCCTGATCTCTTGACAGGTGTAGTCTGACCATGGAGGCTTGACCAGCACAGGGCACAGATTATGGCTCTCATCAGCATAAGCTGCAGTCAGGGGTATCTTCCGTTGGATTCGGACCTTGCCAGGTGGTGACCGACACCCAGGTAGCACATACTCACTGCTGAGGCCTGTCATCTTGGTCTCAGTGGTGTCTCTGGAGCACGTCTACCCCGCTCTCTTTCCTGGCACTGAATCCCTATGTGGTTGGGTGCGCTGGGCTTTTATATCAGGGAAGTTCTTACAGAGAGTCACCTGATTTAGTCCAGCATACAAGGTTCCTCCCTCTGCAAATCTTCCAGCACATTTTGGTTCTGCTTGATTTTGGCTGTCCAGCAGATAATAATAATAATCTTTATTTTTATATAGCGCTAACATATTACACAGTGCTTTACAGACATTATCATCACTGTCCCCAATGGGGCTCACAATCTAAATTCCTTATCAGTATGTCTTTGGAATGTGGGAGGAAACCAGAGTGCCCGGGGAAAACCCACGCAAACACGGAGAGAACATACAAACTCTTTGCAGATGTTGTCCTAGGTGGGATTTGAACCCAGGACTCCAGCGCTGCAAGGCTGCAGTGCTAACCACTAAGCCACCGTGCTGTCCATATGGCAGTCTTTCCTCATTAATGGCACATCTTTCACCAACTTTTCAGAGTAGTCACGTTGTCTGGTTACACGTCTTTGATACATTTCCACCATGGAAATCCACTAAAAATGCATGTATGCAAAGTGTGTTTTCTACCAGTGGATTTTCTGCACCTAATGTAAGCCTATGGGAAATATCGGTGCATAAAACTCAGCGTACCCACCAGAGAAATGTTGCAGGCTTGAAATGTGGCACCCCAGAAGTCCAGTTGTCACAGTGGCATTGCCTCCCACACAGAGGGTGATGTCATGCATGGAACCAAGGAGGGATCCCCTTTCCAGGTACATCAGCATGCAACACCTTTCCCACTCCAGACCAGAAGAGGGAGCACTAACACCTATAAGTTCTGGCTTGGAGGCGGAGTTAGTCAGTGCTAGTCTGAGACAGTGGAGGAAGAGGCAAGTGAGGAGAACCTGGGGGGATTGGAGCTGCGACTGAGCTCACCCCAAGACTGAGAGCCAAAGACCGGACACCAGAGTCCGTGGTTGTGTGGGAGCTACAAGCCCAGCAACTAAATCCGAAGGGCAGGAGATTGCAGGTCTTCTGGCCCCACCATCTCATACCCGAAGGCACAACAGCATACCAGAACCCGGAGTCACCACGAGGGAGTGACACTTGGAACAGGCTCATTCTGCCTGCTATGCGGGTAGTGTTCCATTTAATGCACAGACTGAGAGAGGGACTTGAGTAGAGCATAAAGCATCAAGAACCCAGAGAACAGTGCAGTAGGGAGGCCTCAACCCCACCTGGCTAGGTGGATTCTGAATTGCTTCCAGGCTGCCCGGATCTCCAATACCACTTGTTACCTGTGCTCTGGACTGCACCTTCCACCAGGAATTAAAGTTAAAGAAAACTGCATCCCTTGTGTCCTCTAGTCCTTTCCCGCACCCTCAGTCCTGCACCCCAACGTCCACGATCCCTGATAGACTGTACTCGTACCCTGGGTCCTTGCTCCACCTGTGGGGAGCAAAACCATCTCAGCTGCGACACCATCGGCCCCAGAGGTCGCCTTAAGCAGCATTGGCTACCAATTGCCGAACACCACAGGTGGCATCAAGTGAAATCCTCTACAACAATCCATTATCCCTTTATTGCGTGCCCTGGGCCACGGATCGGGTCCCGCTGCCATGACCACCCCTTTTTAGAATTGTCCGACCTGTTCTGAGTACCTCACGGCCCTAGCGGGTGTCGCAGAAACGCAGCACAGGTCAGTTTATGCGGAGGTAAAAAAAGCATAGCGGACAGGAGATTTCTATGAACCACATCCACTTTGCAGGAACTGTAAGGTGCTGCGTTTTTAACTTAGGGAAAATACGTAGGGCCAAAAACTCATCTTAAGCACCCTGCTGATAACTGAGGTTATAGAAAGAGGATGGACCCACGCTAACTTCATTTTAAAATCAGACTGCCTAGACTGTCTTAATGAGGCAGTCCCTTTTTTAGGACCTTTTTAGGTTCTGAAGTTCTGAATAACCGTTACAAATGGTCCCTCCTACACGAACAGTACAGTCACTTCTCATATAGCCATCTAATCTGCTCACCACGTTATAAAGCCACATATACATAAGACTCACATGGTAACAATTCAGTACATCAAGATCTGCAAGTTTCCAGTGTGATTCCTTTTAGATGATTCATTACGATGTTCTACTTTAAACATATTAAGGTCTTGTGACTAACAATATGTTTATGTCTTTTCTTATTCTATTTAGCAAGCTAGTGTACTATACATGCCATGTATGGAAACAAAATATGATAGATCTTACAATTAGTGGTTAGATGCAGTTAGCTTTTCTTTCCTTAAAAATTCAGATTTATGTATTTCTTGTTTATTGCTGATTAAGCATTATATTTGTTTCATTGTGGAGTCAAAGGTAACTTTATACTATTTTCGAATAGGTGACCCTCTTCTTCCCAAATATTGTTAGACATAAGCAGAGCCTTAACCCCTTCACGACCTTGTGATTTTCCGTGTTTACACTTTCGCTTTTTGCTTCCCTTCTGCCCAGACCCATATCTTTTTTATATTGATGTCAATATTCTCGTATTAACCCCTTTTTTTCGGGACGAGTTGTACTTTTGAATGAGACCACTGGTTTTATCATATAGCTTACTGGAAAATGGGGGGAAAGAACTCCAAGTGCGGAGAAATTGCAAAAAAAAGGTGCAATTCCACAATTGTTTTTTGGGTTGTATATTTAACATGTTCACTAAATGCTGAAACTTACCTGTTAATATGATTCTCCAGGTCAGTACGAGTACGCAGATACCAAACACGTATAGGTTCTTTTTAATTTAAGGGGTGAAAAAAATCCAAACATTGTAAGAAAAAAAATTGCTTATGTCACCATTTTCCAAAACACATAGCGTCTCTTTCGGGATCTGTGGCTGGGTGATGGCTTATTTTTTGCACCCTGAGCTGATGTTTTTATTGATTTTTGTATTCATTTTGGGGTAGATACAATGTTTGGATTGTCCGTTATTGCGTTGTATTGCAATGTTGTGGCGTCTAAAAAAAATGTAATGCTGTCATTTAGATTTTTTTTCTAATTACACCATTTACCGATCAAATTAAATTACATTATATTTTGATAGATTGGAAATTTCTGTACTCTGAGTTCCCAATTTGTGTTTTTTAATTTTTTTAATTGTTTTATTTTCAATGGAGCAAAAGGGGGGTGATTTGAATTTTTGTACCTTCTATCCCCAGGGCTTTAGCCCTGCTATGTGTAGCAAAAATTACAATCTCCTATGAATTCTGGCCACAGGCATAGGAGATTCACAGTAGCAGGCATGGGAGTATTATGTAGCTGTAAGGTTCTACAGGTACGCGGTATGCAGTGATGAGCAGGAGCAGAGCAAGAGTTTTTATATAAAGTTATCACAGCAGTAAATACTCCATGCAGGGAGTACGGGGGTGAGAATATATAGAAGCACAAAGTGTTAACGGTAATAGAGTAATAACAAAGGATCAAATAACGAGTTAACTAAGGCAGGGTTCACATTGCATCAATGGCAATGCGCTGACGGCATCCGTTACACAGTGGCACTAACGCTATGTAACGGATGCTTCAGCGCACCCACTGACTACCATTATGTAGCGCATCGCTAATGCATGTCATAATTGGCATGCGTTAGCGATGTGCCATCATTCTGTGACAGACCCTTGGACGCGGTCTGCAGCGTTTCCGCGTCCATCACCACTAGCGTAGGTGGAGCATCTGCGCCATCGCGATCGCATAACGCGATCTTTAAAAGGCACTAGCGTTGCTGCAGTCCATTTAACACATGCATTGAACGGACTGCACCAATGCAATGTGAACCCTGCCTTATCAGTCTCTGGTTCCTGGACAGTGGAGGCTGGAAGATCCCACGATGGCACCGTAGGTGACACGAGAAGTCTCTGAGCCGCTCCTGGAGGAAAGTGAAGCACTGTCTCTACACAGCGGCAAAGTATCCTGCCCTTCTCCCACATGGTCCTGTGGTCATGGAACGATGCTGACTGAAGGGAGGTCTAAAGAACCGCAGATGGTGAACAAAGTCCCCGAACGGAGGCCGCAGTCTTGCTACTACAAACAGTGTGCACCGTAGGATCAGTACTGCGTAGCATGTTAGCAGTTGTCAGCGGTACAGACCGGTTAGCACTTTTGAGTTCAGAGGATTGCGGGAAAAGGCTCTCTGAAGGTGCACAGTCTGTATGTGCGGGGGATGGGAGGGTGTAAAGTGGCCCTGTAGGTTGGCATCGGTCAGCGGAGAGGGAGTCAACCTTCTCTTGTCGTACACGCTGGGTACCCGCTAAAAGCCCCATTCTCCCGCGCCCAGTCCCTTATGTCGGAGCCGCCCCCAATAGTCAGGGGCAAAGGTCTGCTCTGGCCAGGAAGTCCTTCCCCTAGCAACCCTCCTACATAGCCCCCCAGCTGTCATGACAACCCATTGGTGCCCCACGGTCACATGATAGGGGCGCTGACAGCGGCATTTAACAGTTTAACAGCTGCAGGCGGATCTCGGATCCACCCACCGCTGTTAGCGGCACACGACTCATGCTATTGTCCCATCCCTTTATGATGCCACATCTGTGGTGAAACATGTTAGGGGTTCGTGCGCTCTAACTTACAAGTCCTATCCTGCCAAATAGTGATGGCGCACCGGGTGCCATCATCCTTTCATTCAAGTTGTTACTTGCAGAATTATAATAATTTAGTCAGATTAGGCCCCCAATAGCGGATCCGCCATTTTTTTTTGGCTGATCCGCTATTTTCCCATAGACATACATTAGTCACGGATTGTGGTGGATGGTCGTCCGTTCCATCTGCCATGTGACCATGAGATTTGGCGGACGTCATCTAGACATTGACGGACATTATAACGTTTTTTGGCTACGCCGAAATGGCGGTTCGCAACGGATCCGTCACGTCCACCATTCTATAGAATGGCTGCCTATGGGCGACGGATCCGTCGCGACCGTCATTTCGGCGGATCCGTCGCCCCAATCCGCTTTTCCAATTGCGCATGCTCCAAAAAGTAGATAATTTTCCCTGACAACCCCCAAGTAACGGATCCATCAAAAAAACGGATCCGTTAGAACCGTTTTCTCAACAATTGTGACGGATCCGTCGATCCGTCACTATGTCGGAGCAGACTGATGCCAAACAACTGAAGTGTGAAAGAAGCCTTAGGGACTTCTTTTAACGTTCACCCTGTTTTACAGTTATCATTAAAAGTTACATTTTATGTCTTGCTAGAGAGGGATATTATAATAGGGTTCACCCCTTTTTGTTATTTAACACATGACAGCTGATCAGATCAGCTGTTATGTGTGGGGAAAGATGCGAGCTCAGCATCAAAGCCTGCATAACCTTTGACGCATCTATGCGAAAAAGGTGGTGAAGGGGTTAAAGGGAACCTGTCAAGTGATTCCTGTAGCCCAAAACACAGACAGCATGAATTAAAGCCTGGCTGCAAAACTGAAGCCAGGTAAAAATTTTCTCCAAAGAACTCAAAAAAATATCAGCGTTTTTGCATTTCAGAACATGGTCTTTCAGACATTGATTGTCAGCATGAATGATCATTTGAAACTAGTTTCATAATCATCTTTATGACATAATGTCAAAGGTCACAGTCAGGGGGTCACGCTGAACCAACCCGCTGTAACCTTTTTGTCACAAACCGGGCTCTTTTGCTCCCTATCGTCAGGACAATTATACAATTGATGATTAACGGATGAGGCAGCAGCTGTTTCCACTAATAGGCCGGTTATTGGAGAACTAACAGCGAGCATATTGGACAGTATATACCCAACCAATTCCAACCCATAGAATATATATATACCTTGGTTCGTTCACTGCCAGCTCCACAATAGCCCAAGAAAGATTATCAGCAGCCACCACCAATCGTTTATAGAGGCCTGACAGGCAACCTATAAAGGCCCTTGATAAAGCTGGGCGAAACACATGTAGGGGCACAGGGACGCCATCATATTTCTTAGCAATCCACACTGATAATGATTTTTACTTAGGTTTTCTTGATTGGGACTATTCATATCTTGTTATATTCACTGCATGCCAGGTTATTCTATGGAGCTATTGGGAAATGACTACCAGTAGTATGCTGTATGCTTATAGAGCACTAAACTGTGGTTACATTTTACTTTCTTATCCCCGAAGCCTGTGAGTTGGGGCTAGTAATAGGTCCCACAGAGGATTTCTCTAGCACATTTCAATGCACACACATTATCATTTTTCTTGATTTTTGGAATATAAGAACACAGGATATTAGATTCTTAGATAAAAAATTATTTGTTGCAATTTTTGTATTTTGATTGTCTGTGTAGATATTAGCATACCTAGATCTCATTTATACCTGGGATCAGCGTCCCTTTTCTTCTTTTTCAGCACCCTTCATTTTTAACCTTTTCTATGAATTGTATAAATAAAATATTTTTGTTTTACAAGATATATAGCACTTCATTATTGCCATGGTGAAATTCACATCAGCGTGCATCCGGTCATCGGGGTACTGCAGGAAGCTGTTAGACTCACACTACATTATAATCACTCCCCCTGCATCTTGACAGGCAGACTGTTCTGCAACTCTTCAGTGAAAGTACAGGGGAAGAGATTACAGTGCACTCACTGTGTAGTGAGCGGTGGCTGTTACAGCTCCCTGTACTGGGAGTAGCTATAGGGAGGATATAACTACATTTTCTCCATGTAGTTGCTGCTCCAGTAAGCCTGCCATACATTATATAAATGCTATTTACCTTCAGATTATATACTGTATCTATATACTCTATATATGCCAATAAATATTATTTAATTTTTGGTGATTACAGGTTTCTTTTATGTCCTAGAACCAGAACGAAATTATGAAAATGTCCTACCTTTGAACTTGCATGTTATATATGTCGCTTAGGACTGCAATTTTTGAGGTTGTCTAGATTTATTTTTTGATCTGTTATTCTTGTCTTGTTTACATGGGTAAAACAAAGGGGAAACACAAAGGAAGAACATGTGGGCAAAGCTAGTACACACAAATGATTGAACTTATAATTCACCAGGGAACTGAATACTGATTATCTGACAAATATTTCTCCAAATACACTCAAAACATTCTCATAGATCAGGGTACATGTTTATTTTAATTGGAAAAGAGGAAAAAGCTGGCCTCTCCTACAATGAATTATCTACCCCAGGAACAATAAGATAGGTAAGTCAGATTTCAATATACAGAAATCGGAGTTATATGGAGGTAAAGTAAAGCCTTATAGACTTCTATTATTATTATTATTTATTTTTATTGCACTATTGATTCCTTGGTCCTGTACATGAGAAGGGGTTAGATACAAATATAAATTACAGTCAAGAAACTAACAATGACAGACTGGTACAGAAAGGAGAGGGCCTTGTCCCTTGTGAGCTTACAGTCTAAAGGTATATGGGTGCCATGGATTTAACCCAGAAATAAAGTTGCACTCTGTAACACTATCACATGCAAACATGAAGTATATGAAATTGGAATTGCATTACTGCTCAAGAAAATAGAATTAAATGAAGATACTTAGTGCATAAATTGGCCAATTCATGTATTCCCAGCAGCCAAGACAACGTGATCCCTTTTACTGGGAACCTAACCTGATATGATAACTCTCGTTATATGATACCCAGGATCCTGCTGACTCATATAATTGGTCCATAATTATATGAGTCAGCAGGATCCTGATTTTAGTAAAATCACATGTGCTCGAAGTCTGAAGTCTTGAGCTACCACAATGGATGTATTAACAGATAATGATTGTAGAACCATGCTCTGAGGGGCCCAACCGGAGCTATGTTACCGTACTGGTTTGCAAGGTGCGCTCAAACAGAAGAGCAGGGAGACATGGTTTCTTTGCAATGTCATGGTCCGTTCTGTAGACCAAAGTTTGCTTTAAGCCTGCAGTCTTCAGAACAACCGAGGTGCCAACCCACGCTCCATACTGTGTTTTGGGGAGTAGTGGGAACATCATACTATGTGTAGGGAAGTTGTGGGATCATCATATTATTTATAGAAGAGCTATGGGTGCATTAAACTGTATAAAAGGAGCTGTGGGCCCATGTGGACACTGTTTTCTGGGGCACTTGCACAGGGCATTAATGTTTTCTAGGGCTCAATTTTACCATCTAGAGCAGAGGTCCCCAACTCCAGTCCTCAAGGCCCACCAACAGGTCATGTTTTCAGGATTTCCTTTGCATTGCACAGGTGATGCAATTATTACTTGGGCAAGACTAAGGAAATCCTGAAAACATGACATGTTGGTGGGCCTTGAGGACTGGAGTTGGGGACCCCTGATCTAGAGGGCACAAAGCAGGCATTATTACTTTGTAAGGGGCACAGTGGTGGGTATTATTATGTGAGGCAGTAAGAGGAGACGTTATTGTGCCACACAGTAGGTGCAGTAATAGGACATGGCAGCAGCTCAGGGTATCATAATAAGGATGAGGATTTTATGCAGGATGGGAATAGAAGGGTGACAGTGCTGGAAATGTGAAGAATCAAATGTGTCTTTTTTTGTAATCTCTGTAGACGATTTGTGCCTGGAGAAATTGTCATGTCAGTCTGGGCAAGAAGGAAAGGACAGGAAAAGTTAAGGCCCCTTCACACTTAGCGACGCTGCAGCGATACCGACAACGATCCGGATCGCTGCAGCGTCGCTGTTTGGTCGCTGGAGAGCTGTCACACAGACTGCTCTCCAGCGACCAACGATGCCGGTAACCAGGGTAAACATCGGGTAACTAAGCGCAGGGCCGCGCTTAGTAACCCGATGTTTACCCTGGTTACCATGCTAAAAGTAAAAAAAAAAAAAACACTAGATACTTACCTACCGCTGTCTGTCCTCCAGCGCTGCGCTCTGCTTCTCTGCTCTCCTCCTGTACTGGCTGTGAGCCGGAAAGCAGAGCGGTGACGTCACCGCTCTGCTTTCCGGCTCACAGCCAGTACAGGAGGAGAGCAGAGCACAGCGCTGGAGGACAGACAGCGGTAGGTAAGTATCTAGTGTTCTAGTGTTTGTTTGTTTTTTACTTTTAGCATGGTAACCAGGGTAAACATCGGGTTACTAAGCGCGGCCCTGCGCTTAGTTACCCGATGTTTACCCTGGTTACCAGTGAAGACATCGCTGGATCGGTGTCACACACGCCGATCCAGCGATGTCAGCAGGAGTCCAGCGACCAAATAAAGTTCTGGACTTTATTCAGCGACCAACGATCTCCCAGCAGGGGCCTGATCGTTGGTCGCTGTCACACATAACGATTTCATTAACGATATCGTTGCTACGTCACAAATAGCAACGATATCGTTAACAATATCGTTATGTGTGAAGGTACCTTTAATGGCTACATAAGAAAGAATGTTATCTGTAAATCACTATCTATAACTGTTGTGAGGGATTACTTTACTTGCCTACTTGCACAAGTAGACTCAGGAATACCTCTTGAAGTAAATTGCTTGCTGGTTTATTAAAAAACAACATAAACCATAGCAGCGTTGAATAAAGCAAACGTAGCCTTTCTGGCCTAATGGCAAAACAAAATAAATATAAAGATCAAAAGGGTCCTTTCCCTGCAGGAATCACCCGCAGGTAACAAAGTCCACAGCTCCTCCTGGAGAAACATAGGAGCAACATGGGAGTTCGTCCTCTCCTAAGACACAACACCCACTGACTCTCATGTCCAGCTATTTAACCTAATCATGTGATGATCGCATGTTCGTGACATCATCACAGGTCCTGTCAATACACAAGCCAATGCCGGCTCTGCCGTTGGAGATATGGTGAGCAAAAAAACATGCGAATGGGGCATGTCTAAAACCCTCCACAAGTAGGGAACAGGCAGCTGCTCTGCAATCTTTCCTCCCCTCAGTTTGGTCACCCAATACAACAACTCGCCATTGACTGCAAAGTGAAGGAACCTGGTGCCAGCCCCCGGCTCTTGAGGAACCCCATTACATACAGTAACATTATCAAATGCCCCCTTTAAAGTAAGGTCTCGAAATTGAGCAGTCCCAAAATTCTTTTCATGCACTTTTAACTCAGGGAAGCTGGGCTTCACTGTCTCATCCTCCTGTCCAGCGAGGACACATAGGGGAAACTCCTCCATCTTTAATTTTGACACAACCTCTTCCAGAGGGGCCTGGCTTTTGACAGGAACACTCTGTACAGCCCCCTTTTGCCACAAATTCCAAAATAGTGGAAAAACCCCACCCCAGTTGCCTGGATGGATTAAGTGTTTTACTACCCCAACCACATGTCACTTATTACCACAGTCTGTTCCCATGGTTACTCTAGCTACAGTGTAGTCTTTGGCATTTCTGTGGATCCAGCGGACACCCACAAACTTATCTGCTTCAACAGGGAGACTCAGGAATGCCTCTTGAGGTAAATCGCTTGCTGGTTTATTAAAAGACCTCATAAACCATAGCAGCGTTCATAAATAGTGTTGAGTGATACCTTCCGATATTCGGAAATATCAGTATCAGATTGGATCGGCCGATATCCAAAAAAATATCGGATATCGTCGATACCGATACCCGATAACAATGGAAGTCAATGGGACACAAATATCGGAATTAAAATAATCCCTTTCTTTCCTCGTAGGTTAATTCTACATGAAGGAAAACAACTAAGAATAATGTAGAATGTATTGGGGGAGGTGGAGGAGACATTAAAGGCATAGAGGTTTAGCCCAATCAAATGGAATAGCAGGAATTAATTTTTTTTTAAGACATTCAGAGTTACAAAGATATTGACTATGTTAAGATTTTTTATATTTTGTCGGATATTTATGTTTCACTACTTCCATGCTCTTCACCTTCTTTTTTACTTCTCCCACACTTTCTTCTTCATCATCCTCAGCCGCAGCATCTTTTTCATCAACTTCTTCTTCACCTTATTCAGGATTTGTCCGCGTTCAGTTTGGCCTGCAGCAGCAGGTTTTTTCCAGGGGCACCACGAGGAGGAACGGGCTCACCCCCATACAAGGCTTAGTCTTCTTCTGCTTATAATTTAGATAATATCTTTTGCTCTGATTTTTAGTCTTATGCTTAATGTTCTTCTGCTTTTTGTTCTGCAGCTTCTTGTTCTTCTGCTTCTTGGTCTTCTTCGGGGTCGTCTTCAGGGTTGTCGTCTCCGGGGTCGTCGTCTCTGGGGTCGTTGTCTCTGGGGTCGTAGTCTTTTTCGGGGTGGTCTTCAGGGTTGTCGTCAGGGAGATCCAGAGTGATTACCAAAAACCATTTCAAAAAGCTTGAACTTGGAAATGTAGCAGAAAGTACAAGAAGGCTAAGGAACTGCCGAGAACCAGCTGACGGTACTGGAACCCGGATGGGTAGCCGAAGGTACAAAAGCCAATGGAACTACCGAGGACCAGCTGACGGTACTGGAAACCGGTTACTAAGCAGGAGGTACCCGTGCCAGAAAGCACTACCAAGGACCACCAGACGTTGGTGGAACTCGGATACCGATAAGGAGGCACCTAAGCCAAAGGCTCTGCCTGGAACCAGCTGATGGTACTGGAACCAGGATGGGTAGCAGAATTTACAAGAGCAAAAGACACTGCCGAGAACCAGCTGACGGTACTGGAACCCAGGGGGGACCTATTCAAGATTGACTTCTAAAGAACCACCTAATGGTGCTGGAACTCAGATAGTCAGCAGAAAGTCCACATGAACAAAAAATTGCAAGGCCGCGAGCCGGCCAGAGTTACCGAAAACCCGCAGTCCTATTGGCACTATGGAACCAGCCTTGATTGCCAGATCCCGCAGCCCACATAGGAAGCACCTAAACTGCAAGCACCATTGAGTTGGCTAACCCGACCGCAACCCGACAGGACAACATATTGGAGGCAAAGTGACCTTGACACTACCCGGAAACAGCTGGCGTGCTGAAACCAGTTTGAGCAGGAGGGAGTACCCATGCCAAAGACACTGCTGACACCCAGCTGGCGGTGCTGGAACCCAGATGGGTAGCAGAAGGTACAAGAGCCAATGGAACTACCGAGGACCAGCTGATGGTACTGGAACCCGGTTACTAAGCAGGAGGTACCCGTGCCAGAAAGCACTACCAAGGACCACCAGACGTTGGTGGAACTCGGATACTGAGAAGGAGGCACCTAAGCCAAAGGCTCTGCCTGGAACCTGCCGACGGTACTGGAACCCAAGGGGACCTATTCAAGATTGACTTCTAAAGAACCACCTAATGGTGCTGGAACTCAGATAGTCAGCAGAAAGTCCACATGAACAAAAAATTGCAAGGCCGCGAGCCGGCCGGAGTTACAGAAAACCCGCAGTCCTACAGGGGGAGCTTGTCCTATTGGCACTTCGGAACCAGCCTTGATTGCCAGATCCCGAAGCCAACATAGGAAGCACCTAAACTGCAGGCACCATTGAGTTGGCTAACCCGACCGCAACCCGACAGGACAACATATTGGAGGCAAAGTGACCTTGACACTACCCGGAAACAGCTGGCGTGCTGGAACCAGGCTGGGCAGGAGGGAGTACCCATGCCAAAGACACTGCTGAGCAGCAACTGGCTGTGTTGGAGCCCAGGGATTACAGGAGAAGCAGAGTGTAGGCAGAACAAGCAAGTTGAAAGGGAACCTGTCACCCCTCAGGCGTTTGGAACTAAAAACCAACTTGTGCAGCACTAATGCTGCACAAGGAAAAGGTGGCTCATTTAGTTATGCTCCTTGCACACGCTGAAGTTAACACTTATAAAATGTGCCCCCTCATACCATGAAACCGTCCCAGAGGCTGAAATTTACTTCTTAATGAGACGCAGCACAGCTGTCATTCATACCCCCTTGATGCCATGCGCCGCCTCCACAGTGTTGTTTGAATCTGTCCCGGAGCCTGCGCTGTTATGTTATGTTATCCCTTGGGCATGCGCAGTTAGCGCTGCCTGTCTTCTGACATTTGATGTCAGGCTGACTGCGCCTGTGCGGCTGCGCTGCCCAAGATCCCACCCCGCAGTGCCTTCTGATTTATTCACACTGCGGGGCTGGGATTCATGGGCATGCGCTGTGCATATCTTCACCTCTCACTCATCTCCTTCCGCCTTCTTCAAACTGTGCGGCATCAGCTGATCCCTAAGCGCATGGCACGGCGACTTTCACGGTATGAGGGGGCACATTTTATAAGTGTTTAGTTCAGCGTGTGCAAGGAGCATACCAAAAATACCACCTTGTCCAAATGCAGCATTAGTGCTGCACAAGGTGGCTCTTTTATTTACAAACGCCTGGGGGGGACAGGTTCCCTTTAATATCTGTAGTAGTGTGAGTGTGGAAGGAGCAGGAGAAATTGCCAGACACACAGCAGGGGATTAGCTGAAATTACTGAATCCCAATAACACAGCAGCAAGTGTTGACTGTGCAGATGGCACTTCCGGGCAGCAACTGCCGGTGTTGGAGCCCAGGGTCAATGCTAGAAGCAGAGTGTAGGCCGAGGCCTAATTGGAGCAAGTTTAATATCTGATGTATTGTGAATGTGGAGGGAGCAGGAGACATTGCCGGACACACAGCAGGGGAGCAGCTGACGTTACTGAACCCCACTAACACAGGAGCTAGTGTTTTTCTCTGTGCAGACAGCACTTCTGAGCAGCAACTGGCGGTGTTGGAGCCCAGGGAATCCAGGAGAAGCAGAGTGTAGGCTGAGGCCTAATTTGAGGCAGTTTAATATCTGTTGTAATGTGAGTGTGGACGGAGCAGGAGAAATTGCTGGATACACAGCAGGGGATCAACTGACGTTACTGAAACCCAATAACAGAGGAGCAACTGTTGACTGTGCCGACGGCACTTCCGAGCAGCAACTGGCGGTGTTGGAGCCCAGGGTCAATGCTAGAAACAGAGTGGAGAAATTGCCGTATACACAGCTGGGGATCAGCTGACGTTACTGAACCCCAATAACACTGGAGCAGGTGTTGACTGTGCAGAGAGCACTTCCGAGCAGAAACTGGCGGTGTTGGAGCCCAGGGATTACAGGAGAAACAGAGTGTAGGCCGAGGCCTAATTGGAGCAAGTTTCACATCTGTAGTAGTGTGAGTGTGGATGGAGCAAGAGAAATTGCCGGATACACAGCAGGGGATCAGCTGTTACTGAAATCCAATTCAAAAACCTGACCTGCACATCCAAACATAGACTAAGTGTGAACAGGTGCTGAACCCAGAGTCGCCAACTCGTATATAGTTAAGTAAATAAGGCAGCACACTGCAGCGCTAAAGCATGCAAACTTGAAAACACGAAATTTGAACTGCATTACTGCACTAGAAATATGAAAAATGAGAGCTTTTAGCGCATAAAAATAGCCAATTTTATGTGTACCTGGTAGCCTCTTTACGGCATCTCTCTTATATCAGGTCCTATGCTTGCCCTACCTCGCTGAGAATAAACGTCTCCTGTTGTGAAAGGTAATTCAGTACCACAATGGACATAGAGGTCAGCGCACATACAGTGACCTGGCAATAACCTGTTATGGCCGGCAATCAGGCAACACAGCGTGCAGTAATCAGCGCACATACAGAGATCTGACAATAACCAAAAACAATAGGACGAGCTCTGAGACGTGGAATCTCTGTAGACTGCAGTACCTGATCTATCCTCACACAACTATAAGCAGCAGTGGATTGCGCCTATCACTACCTATGCAACTCGGCACTGCCTGAGGAGCTGACTAGCCTGAAGATAGAAATACAAGCCTGACTTACCTCAGAGAAATACCCCAAAGGAATAGGCAGCCCCCCACATATAATGACTGTTAGCAAGATGAAAAGACAAACGTAGGAATGAAATAGATTCAGCAAAGTGAGGCCCGATATTCTAGACAGAGCGAGGATAGCAAAGAGAACTATGCAGTCTACAAAAACCCTAAAACGAAAACCACGCAAAGGGGCAAAAAGACCCACCGTGCCGAACTAACAGCACGGCGGTGCACCCCTTTGCTTCTCAGAGCTTCCAGCAAAAGTTAATAGCAAGCTGGACAGAAAAAACAGAAAAACAAACTAGAAGCACTTATCTAGCAGAGCAGCAGGCCCAAGGAAAGATGCAGTAGCTCAGATCCAACACTGGAACATTGACAAGGAGCAAGGAAGACAGACTCAGGTGGAGCTAAATAGCAAGGCAGCCAACGAGCTCACCAAAACACCTGAGGGAGGAAGCCCAGAGACTGCAATACCACTTGTGACCACAGAAGTGAACTCAGCCACAGAATTCACAACAGTACCCCCCCCTTGAGGAGGGGTCACCGAACCCTCACCAGAACCCCCAGGCCGACCAGGATGAGCCACATGAAAGGCACGAACAAGATCTGGGGCATGGACATCAGAGGCAAAAACCCAGGAATTATCTTCCTGAGCATAACCCTTCCATTTGACCAGATACTGGAGTTTCCGTCTAGAGACACGAGAATCCAAAATCTTCTCCACAATATACTCCAATTCCCCCTCCACCAAAACAGGGGCAGGAGGCTCCACAGATGGAACCATAGGTGCCACGTATCTCCTCAACAACGACCTATGGAATACATTATGTATGGAAAAGGAGTCTGGGAGGGTCAGACGAAAAGACACCGGATTGAGAATCTCAGAAATCCTATACGGACCAATAAAACGAGGTTTAAATTTAGGAGAGGAAACCTTCATAGGAATATGACGAGAAGATAACCAAACCAGATCCCCAACACGAAGTCGGGGTCCCACACGGCGTCTGCGATTAGCGAAAAGCTGAGCCTTCTCCTGGGACAAGGTCAAATTGTCCACTACCTGAGTCCAGATCTGCTGCAACCTGTCCACCACAGAATCCACACCAGGACAGTCCGAAGACTCAACCTGTCCTGAAGAGAAACGAGGATGGAACCCAGAATTGCAGAAAAATGGAGAGACCAAGGTAGCCGAGCTGGCCCGATTATTAAGGGCGAACTCAGCCAACGGCAAAAATGACACCCAATCATCCTGGTCAGCGGAAACAAAACATCTCAGATATGTTTCCAAGGTCTGATTGGTTCGTTCGGTCTGGCCATTAGTCTGAGGATGGAAGGCCGAGGAGAAAGATAGGTCAATGCCCATCCTACCACAAAAGGCTCGCCAGAACCTCGAGACAAACTGGGAACCTCTGTCAGAAACAATATTCTCAGGAATGCCATGTAAACGAACCACATGCTGGAAGAACAAAGGCACCAAATCAGAGGAGGAAGGCAATTTAACCAAGGGCACCAGATGGACCATTTTAGAAAAGCGATCACAGACCACCCAAATGACCGACATTTTTTGAGAAACGGGAAGGTCAGAAATGAAATCCATCGAAATACCCCCTTAATCCGAGCAAACAAGTCAGAAATCAATGGCAAGGGATACTGAAACTTAACAGTGATCTTATTAAGAAGGCGGTAATCAATACACGGTCTTAGCGAACCATCCTTCTTGGCTACAAAAAAGAACCCTGCTCCCAATGGTGACGACGATGGGCGAATATGTCCCTTCTCCAGGGACTCCTTCACATAACTGCGCATAGCGGTGTGTTCAGGTACGGACAAATTAAATAAACGACCCTTAGGGAATTTACTACCAGGAATCAAATCGATTTCTGATCAAAGCCGCTAGTGCAGATTCATTCCACAGAGTGAGTACTGATGCACTCTAATGTCTAGGGGAAAAAAAAGACTGAAGACAGAGCTAAGAAAAAAAAATGATGTCAGGATTTCTTTTTTCCCTCTATTGGGAATCATTGGTGTGGCTCCTTGTACTGTTATGGCCGGCAATCAGGCAACACAGCGTGCAGTAATCAGCGCACATACAGAGATCTGACAATAACCAAAAACAATAGGACGAGCTCTGAGACGTGGAATCTCTGTAGACTGCAGTACCTGATCTATCCTCACACAACTATAAGCAGCAGTGGATTGCGCCTATCACTACCTATGCAACTCGGCACTGCCTGAGGAGCTGACTAGCCTGAAGATAGAAATACAAGCCTGACTTACCTCAGAGAAATACCCCAAAGGAATAGGCAGCCCCCCACATATAATGACTGTTAGCAAGATGAAAAGACAAACGTAGGAATGAAATAGATTCAGCAAAGTGAGGCCCGATATTCTAGACAGAGCGAGGATAGCAAAGAGAACTATGCAGTCTACAAAAACCCTAAAACGAAAACCACGCAAAGGGGCAAAAAGACCCACCGTGCCGAACTAACAGCACGGCGGTGCACCCCTTTGCTTCTCAGAGCTTCCAGCAAAAGTTAATAGCAAGCTGGACAGAAAAAACAGAAAAACAAACTAGAAGCACTTATCTAGCAGAGCAGCAGGCCCAAGGAAAGATGCAGTAGCTCAGATCCAACACTGGAACATTGACAAGGAGCAAGGAAGACAGACTCAGGTGGAGCTAAATAGCAAGGCAGCCAACGAGCTCACCAAAACACCTGAGGGAGGAAGCCCAGAGACTGCAATACCACTTGTGACCACAGAAGTGAACTCAGCCACAGAATTCACAACAATAACCCAAAAAACAAGAACGAGCTCTGAGACGTGGGAACTCTGTTGACCGCAATCACTAGGGTTGAGCGAAACGGGTCGAACATTTTCAAAAGTCGCCGACTTTTGGCTAAGTCGGGGTTTCATGAAACCCGATCCGACCCCTGTGCGGGGTCGGCCATGCGGTACGCGACTTTCGCGCCAAAGTCGCGTTTCAATGACGCGAAAAGCGCCATTTCTCAGCCAATGAAGGTAAACGCAGAGTGTGGGCAGCGTGATGACATAGGTCCTGGTCCCCACCATCTTAGAGAAGGGCATTGCAGTGATTGGCTTGCTGTCTGCGACGTCACAGGGGCTATAAAGAGGCGTTCCCGCCGACCGCCATCTTACTGCTGCTGATCTGAGCTTAGGGAGAGGTTGCTGCCGCTTTGTCAGAAGCAGGGATAGCGTTAGGCAGGGTCCATTAACCACAAAACCGCTTGTGCTGCAGCGATTTGCACTGTCCAACACCACCCTCGGTGTGCAGGGACAGTGGAAGTTTTTTTTTTTTTTTTTTTCCCCTCAGCGCTGTAGCTCATTGGGCTGCCCTAGAAGGCTCCCTGATAGCTGCATTGCTGTGTGTACGCCGCTGTGCAAACCAACTGCTTTTTTCAAAGCACAAATCCTCTTGTTCCTTCCTTTCTGCACAGCTATCTTTTTTGTTTGTCCACACTTTTTATTTCATTTGTGCATCAGTCCACTCCTTATTGCTGCCTGCCATACCTGGCTGAGATTACTGCAGGCAGGGAGATAGTAGCTGCCTGCCATACCTGGCTGAGATTACTGCAGGCAGGGAGATAGTAATTGTAGGACATTCCCTGTTTTTTTTTTTTTTTTTTTTTTGGTGGGAGATTAAGATTGGCAATTTGGCATTTCTGCTAGAGTGCCACCCCTGTGTGTGCCATCTCTCTCACATAGTGGGCCATAGAAAGCCTTTTCATTTTTCTGTATTTGTTTTTGTGGGGTGTATAAATTCTCCCTGATAAAAATACAGTGGGAGATTAATATTGGCCTTTGGGCTTGTGTGCCAGTCCTGAGTGTGCCATCTCTCTCACAAATAGTGGGCCATAGAAAGCCTATTTTATTTTTTTTTGGGTTTTATAAATTCTCCCTGAAAAAAAGGGAGATTAATATTGGCCTCTAAGCTTGTGTGCCAGTCCTGAGCGTGCCATCTGTGCCAGCCCTGAGCGTGCCATCTCTCTCACAAATAGTGGGCCATAGAAAGCCTATTTAATTTTTTTTTTTGTTTTATAAATTTTCCCTGAAAAAAGGGAGATTAATATTGGCCTCTGGGCTTGTGTGCCAGTTGTGAGCGTGCCATCTGTGCCAGTCCTGAGCGTGCCATCTCTCTCACAAATAGTGGGCCATAGAAAGCCTATTTAATTTTTTTTTTGGTTTTATAAATTTTCCCTGAAAAAAGGGAGATTAATATTGGCCTCTGGGCTTGTGTGCCAGTTGTGAGCGTGCCATCTGTGCCAGTCCTGAGCGTGCCATCTCTCTCACAAATAGTGGGCCATAGAAAGCCTATTTTTTTTTTTTTTTGGGTTTTAGAAATTCTCCCTGGAAAAAAAAAGGGAGATTAATATTGCCCTTTGGGCTTGTGTGCCAGTACTAAGCGTTCCATCTCTCTCTCTCTCTCAGTCAGTGGGCCATAGAACGCCTATTTTTGGTTTTATTTGTTTTCTAAATTCTCCCTGAAAAAATCATTTTATTTTATTTGGTTTCTAAATTCTTCCTGATAAAATCATATTTTTTTATTATTTTTTTTTCTAAAGTCTCCCTGAAAAAAAAAAAAAAAAAAAAACAGTGGGAGATTAATATTGGCCTTTCTGCTTGTGTGCCAGTCTTGACTCCTGGGTGCGTCATCTCTCAGTCAGTGGGCCATAGAACGCCTATTTTTGGTTTTATTTGTTTTATAAATTCTCCCTGAAAAAATCATTTTATTTTATTTGGTTTCTAAATTCTTCCTGATAAAATCATATTTTTTTTATTATTTTTTTTTCTAAAGTCTCCCTGAAAAAAAAAAAAAAAAACAACCAAAAAAAACAGTGGGAGATTAATATTGGCCTTTCTGCTTGTGTGCCAGTCTTGACTCCTGGGTGTGCCATCTCTCTCTCTCTCTCTCTCTCTCTCTCTCTCCAATTGTGGTCCATAGAAAGCCTATATTTTTTTTCCTTGATTTGGGTTCCAAAATCTACCAGAGAAAATAACTACATCAATCATTGGTAGAAAAATATTGGCCTCTGGGCTTGTGTGCCACTCCTGACTCCTGTGTGCGTCATCTCTCAGTCAGTGGGCCATAGAACGCCTATTTTTGTTTTTATTTGTTTTATAAATTCTCCCTGAAAAAATCATTTTATTTTATTTGGTTTCTAAATTCTTCCTGATAAAATCATATTTTTTTTATTATTTTTTTTTCTAAAGTCTCCCTGAAAAAAAAAAAAAAAAAACAACCAAAAAAAACAGTGGGAGATTAATATTGGCCTTTCTGCTTGTGTGCCAGTCTTGACTCCTGGGTGTGCCATCTCTCTCTCTCTCTCTCTCTCTCTCTCTCCAATTGTGGTCCATAGAAAGCCTATATTTTTTTTCCTTGATTTGGGTTCCAAAATCTACCAGAGAAAATAACTACATCAATCATTGGTAGAAAAATATTGGCCTCTGGGCTTGTGTGCCACTCCTGACTCCTGTGTGCGTCATCTCTCAGTCAGTGGGCCATAGAACGCCTATTTTTGTTTTTATTTGTTTTATAAATTCTCCCTGAAAAAATAATTTTATTTTATTTGGTTTCTAAATTCTTCCTGATAAAATCATATTTTTTTTATTATTTTTTTTTCTAAAGTCTCCCTGAAAAAAAAAAAAAAAAAAAAAAAAAAAAACAAACCCCCCAAAAAAATGGGAGATTAATATTGGCCTTTCTGCTTGTGTGCCAGTCTTGACTCCTGGGTGTGCCATCTCTCTCTCTCTCTCTCTCTCTCTCTCTCTCTCTCTCCAATTGTGGTCCATAGAAAGCCTATATTTTTTTTCCTTGATTTGGGTTCCAAAATCTACCAGAGAAAATAACTCCATCAATCATTGGTAGAAAAATATTGGCCTCTGGGCTTGTGTGCCACTCCTGATTCCTGTGTGCGTCATCTCTCACTCAGTGGCCCATAGAAAGCATATAGTTTGTTACATTTGTTTTCTAAATTCTCCCTGCAAAAATCTATTTTTTTTTTTTTGGGGGGTTTCTAAAGTGTTCCTGAAAAAAATAAAAATAAAAAAAAAATAATAGTGTGACATTAATATTAACATTTGTGCTTCAGTGACAGTCCTGCGTGTGGGGCATCTCTCTAATTTGCAGCCACCAAAAAAAGAGTGTGTAACATTGGGCCTGATTTTCGCTGTGGTCTCACCAACCTGTAAAGGGGTAGCTAAATCATACTGAAGTTATAGCTCACCGTGTAAGTTGTGTGACTGCAACAAATAACGTTAGTTTGGTTACGTTTTTAAAACAATGAGGAAGTCTAGTGGAAGAGGTCGTGGCCGGGGGCGTTCATTGTCAGCTGGTAATGAGGGTAGTGGTAGTGGTGGAGCATCAGGTGGTCGTGGGGAAAAAAATATTGCACCTAAGTCTGGAGCTGTGGAGCCAGGTTCGTCGTCCGGCTACACAAGGCCTCGAACGCTCCCTTTTCTGGGATTAGGAAAACCGCTTTTAAAGCCGGAGCAGCAAGAGCAAGTTTTGGCTTATCTTGCTGACTCAGCCTCTAGCTCTTTTGCCTCCTCTCGTGAAACTGGTAAAAGTAAAAGCAGCGCGTCGTTAGTGGATGTTCACGGTCAGGGACAAGTCACTTCCTTGTCCTCTTCAGCAAAAACAACAACAGAGAAGAATGCAGCAGGCGACACAACGGGTTACTCCATGGAGCTCTTTACACATACCGTCCCTGGCTTAGAAAGTGAAGCAGTTAACAGTCCATGCCCATTACAAATTGAATCTGACATGGAGTGCACTGACGCACAGCCACAGCCAGACTACTATGCTGGTCCTTTGACTCAGACCACAACATTGCCCTCACAGGGTGCTGATCAAGAATCAGACCCTGATGAGACTATGTTGCCCCATCACGAACGCTATACCACCGAACGACACGGTGACACAGACGAAGTTGCGCAGGAGGTACAAGAAGAGTTATTAGATGACCCAGTTCTTGACCCCGATTGGCAGCCATTGGGGGAACAGGGTGCAGGCGGCAGCAGTTCTGAAGCAGAGGAGGAGGAGGGGCCGCAGCAGGCATCAACATCGCCACAGGTTCCATCTGCCGGGCCCGTATCTTGCCCAAAACGCGTGGCAAAGCCAAAACCTGGTGGAGGACAGCGTGGCCATCCGGTTAAAGCTCAGTCTGCAATGCCTGAAAAGGTATCCGATGCTAGAAAGAGTGCAGTCTGGCATTTTTTTAAACAACATCCAATTGATCAGCGCAAAGTCATCTGTCAAAAATGTTCTACTTCCTTAAGCAGAGGTCAGAATCTGAAAAGTCTCAATACTAGTTGCATGCATAGACATTTAACCACCATGCATTTGAAAGCTTGGACTAACTACCAAACGTCCCTTAAGGTTGTTGCACCCTCGGCCAATGAAGCTAGTCATCAACGCAACATCCCTTCCGGCAGTGTAGGACCACCATTTAGCGCACCACCTGCTGTATCTGTGCAGGTATCTTTGCCAGGCCAAAGCAGTCAGGGTCAGGGAATCACCAGTTTCGTAGTAGGAAACACTGCATCTAGGGCACCGGCGGCAACAATACCATCTCCCACCGTCTCTCAGTCTGCCATGTCCACCGGCACCCCCGCTAGTTCCACGATCTCCAGCTCTCCAGTCCAGCTCACCCTACATGAGACTATGGTTAGAAAAAGGAAATACTTAGCCTCGCATCCGCGTACACAGGGTTTGAACGCCCACATAGCTAGACTAATCTCGTTAGAGATGATGCCCTACCGGTTAGTTGAAAGCGAAGCTTTCAAAGACCTGATGGACTACGCTGTACCACGCTACGAGCTACCCAGTCGACACTTTTTTTCCAGAAAAGCCATCCCAGCCCTCCACCAGCATGTTAAAGAGCGCATCGTCCATGCACTCAGGCAATCTGTGAGCACAAAGGTGCACCTGACAACAGATGCATGGACCAGTAGGCATGGCCAGGGACGTTACGTGTCCATCACGGCACACTGGGTAAATGTGGTGGATTCAGGGTCCACAGGGGACAGCAAGTTTGGGACAGTTCTGCCTAGCCCACGGTCTAGTAAACAGTTGTCTGTAGCCGTTCGCACCCCCTCCTCCTCCTCCTCCTCCTCGTCCTCCTGCAGAAGCAAGAGCTCGTCCACAGACCGCAGTCGCACAAACACTCCATCCGCACCTGCCACTGTTGCACACCAGGTCTCCCATTATGGGGCAGCTACTGGCATACGTCAGCAGGCTGTATTGGCTATGAAGTGTTTGGGCGACAATAGACACACCGCGGAAGTTCTGTCCGAGTTCTTGCAGCAAGAAACGCAGTCGTGGCTGGGCACTGTAGATCTTGAGGCAGGCAAGGTAGTGAGTGATAACGGAAGGAATTTCATGGCTGCCATCTCCCTTTCCTAACTGAAACACATTCCTTGCCTGGCTCACACCTTAAACCTGGTGGTGCAGTGCTTCCTGAAAAGTTATCCGGGGTTATCCGACCTGCTCCTCAAAGTGCGTGGACTTTGCGCACATATCCGCCGTTCGCCTGTACACTCCAGCCGTATGCAGACCTATCAGCGTTCTTTGAACCTTCCCCAGCATCGCCTAATCATAGACGTTGCAACAAGGTGGAACTCAACACTGCACATGCTTCAGAGACTGTGCGAACAGAGGCGGGCTGTTATGTTTTTGTGGGAGGATACACATACACGGGCAGGCAGTAGGATGGCAGACATGGAGTTGTCAGGTGTGCAGTGGTCGAAGATTCAAGACATGTGTCAAGTCCTTCAGTGTTTTGAGGAATGCACACGGCTGGTTAGTGCAGACAACGCCATAATAAGCATGAGCATCCCCCTAATGCGTCTGCTGATGCAAAGTTTGACGCACATAAAGGATCAGGCGTCTGCACCAGAGGAAGAGGAAAGCCTTGATGACAGTCAGCGATTGTCTGGTCAGGGCAGTGTACATGACGAGGTACCGGGCGAAGAGGAGGTGGAGGATGAGGAGGATGATGGGGATGAGTATATTTTTAATGAGGAAGCTTTCCCGGGGGCACGGGAAATTGGTGGCGTGGCAAGGCCGGGTTCTGGTTTTTTGAGGGACACAAGTGACGTAGATTTGCCTGCAACTGCCCCTCAACCAAGCACAACCGCAGATTTGACAACGGGAACTTTGGCCCACATGGCGGATTATGCCTTGCGTATCCTCAAAAGGGACACACGCATTACAAAAATGATGAACGATGACGATTACTGGTTGGCCTGCCTCCTTGATCCTCGCTATAAAGGCAAATTGCAAAATATTATGCCACATGAGAACTTGGAACTAATATTAGCAACAAAACAATCAACTCTTGTTGACCGTTTGCTTCTGGCATTCCCTGCACACAGCGCCCGTGATCGTTCTCACACGAGCTCCAGGGGCCAGCAGACCAGAGGTGTTAGAGGGGCAGAAATCAGAAGTGGCGTTGGCCAGAGGGGTTTTCTGACCAGGTTGTGGAGTGATTTTTCTATGACCGCAGACAGGACAGGTACTGCAGCATCAATTCAAAGTGACAGGAGACAACATTTGTCCAGTATGGTTACAAACTATTTTTCATCCCTTATCGACGTTCTCCCTCAACCGTCATTCCCATTTGATTACTGGGCATCCAAATTAGACACCTGGCCAGAATTGGCAGAATATGCATTGCAGGAGCTTGCTTGCCCGGCAGCTAGTGTCCTATCAGAAAGAGTATTCAGTGCTGCAGGTTCAATACTAACAGAAAAAAGGACTCGTCTGGCTACCCAAAATGTAGATGATCTAACCTTCATTAAAATGAACCACAACTGGATTTCAAAATCTTTTGCCCCACCCTGCCCGGCTGACACCTAGCTTTCCTATGAAAAGGTCTTGCCTGTGGACTATTCTGAATGACTTTTCCAATCTCGTAATTTTCTTCACCTGATTGTCCAGCATACGACATGTTTCCACCTCACGAAATGGCCAAACTCCCCACACGGGGCCGTGCTATCGCCACTTTGCGCTTGGACCCTTGAGAGTGCTGTTTGTCTGAAGAGGTGGGTGTGGCCGCTTTTGGTCGACGGCACTGCCACTGGGTCCCTCATAGTACAATAAAGTGTCTCTGGCGGTGGTGGTGCGCACCCAACGTCAGACACACCGTTGTAATATGAGGGGCCCTGTGCCTGTACCGCCGGCCACAAGACAGTTCCCCCCCCCAGCTCAAACAGTGCTCTACCACTAGCAAAATTATCTCTCACAGCTTCACCAATGTGTAGTCTAGGCGCTGACATCCTTCAATGCCTGGCACTGACAATACCATTGTTTTGACATTTTTGTTATGTTAGGCCTTCGAAGCCTGTCTGCGGTCCCTTCTTTCTACAACTACTACACTGACCAGGCCACTGCTGGCCGTGTTACCCTGGAACCAATTTAAAAGTGCCTACAGTCAGCCCAATTTTGTTATGTTAGGCCTTCGAAGACTGTCTGCCGTCACTCCTTCCACTAGACTTCCACTGACCATACACTGCTGCCCATGTACCCCTGGAACCAATTTAAAGTGCCTACAGCCAGCCCAATTTTGTTATGTTAGGCCTTCGAAGCCTGTCTGCGGTCACTCCTTCCACTAGACTTCCACTGACCAGACCACTGCTGCCCGTGTACCCCTGGAACCAATTTAAAAGTGCCTACAGCCAGCCCAAGTTTGTTATGTTAGGCCTTCGAAGCCTGTCTGCGGTCACTCCTTCCACTAGACTTCCACAGACCAGACCACTGCTGCCCGTGTACCCCTGGAACCAATTTAAAAGTGCCTACAGCCAGCCCAAGTTTGTTATGTTAGGCCTTGGAAGCCTGTCTGCGGTCACTCCTTCCACTAGACTTCCACTGACCAGACCACTGCTGCCCGTGTACCCCTGGAACCAATTTAAAAGTGCCTACAGCCAGCCCAAGTTTGTTATGTTAGGCCTTGGAAGCCTGTCTGCGGTCACTCCTTCCACTAGACTTCCACAGACCAGACCACTGCTGCCCGTGTACCCCTGGAACCAATTTAAAAGTGCCTACAGCCAGCCCAAGTTTGTTATGTTAGGCCTTGGAAGCCTGTCTGCGGTCACTCCTTCCACTAGACTTCCACTGACCAGACCACTGCTGCCCGTGTACCCCTGGAACCAATTTAAAAGTGCCTACAGCCAGCCCAAGTTTGTTATGTTAGGCCTTGGAAGCCTGTCTGCGGTCACTCCTTCCACTAGACTTCCACTGACCATACACTGCTGCCCATGTACCCCTGGAACAAATTTAAAAGTGCCTACAGCCAGCCCAAGTTTGTTATGTTAGGCCTTCGAAGCCTGTCTGCGTCCCGTTCTTTCAACTACAACTACACTGACCAGGCCACTGATGGCCGTGTTCCCTTGGAACCAATTTTAACTTGCCTACAGCCAGCCCTATGTTATTATGTTAGGCCTTCGAAGCCTGTCTGCGGTCACTCCTTCCACTAGACTTCCACAGACCAGACCACTGCTGCCCGTGTACCCCTGGAACCAATTTAAAAGTGCCTACAGCCAGCCCAAGTTTGTTATGTTAGGCCTTGGAAGCCTGTCTGCGGTCACTCCTTCCACTAGACTTCCACTGACCAGACCACTGCTGCCCGTGTACCCCTGGAACCAATTTAAAAGTGCCTACAGCCAGCCCAAGTTTGTTATGTTAGGCCTTGGAAGCCTGTCTGCGGTCACTCCTTCCACTAGACTTCCACTGACCAGACCACTGCTGCCCGTGTACCCCTGGAACCAATTTAAAAGTGCCTACAGCCAGCCCAAGTTTGTTATGTTAGGCCTTGGAAGCCTGTCTGCGGTCACTCCTTCCACTAGACTTCCACAGACCAGACCACTGCTGCCCGTGTACCCCTGGAACCAATTTAAAAGTGCCTACAGCCAGCCCAAGTTTGTTATGTTAGGCCTTGGAAGCCTGTCTGCGGTCACTCCTTCCACTAGACTTCCACTGACCAGACCACTGCTGCCCGTGTACCCCTGGAACCAATTTAAAAGTGCCTACAGCCAGCCCAAGTTTGTTATGTTAGGCCTTGGAAGCCTGTCTGCGGTCACTCCTTCCACTAGACTTCCACTGACCATACACTGCTGCCCATGTACCCCTGGAACAAATTTAAAAGTGTACAGCCAGCCCAAGTTTGTTATGTTAGGCCTTCGAAGCCTGTCTGCGTCCCGTTCTTTCAACTACAACTACACTGACCAGGCCACTGATGGCCGTGTTCCCTTGGAACCAATTTTAACTTGCCTACAGCCAGCCCTATGTTATTATGTTAGGCCTTCGAAGCCTGTCTGCGGTCACTCCTTCCACTAGACTTCCACAGACCAGACCACTGCTGCCCGTGTACCCCTGGAACCAATTTAAAAGTGCCTACAGCCAGCCCAAGTTTGTTATGTTAGGCCTTGGAAGCCTGTCTGCGGTCACTCCTTCCACTAGACTTCCACTGACCAGACCACTGCTGCCCGTGTACCCCTGGAACCAATTTAAAAGTGCCTACAGCCAGCCCAAGTTTGTTATGTTAGGCCTTGGAAGCCTGTCTGCGGTCACTCCTTCCACTAGACTTCCACTGACCAGACCACTGCTGCCCGTGTACCCCTGGAACCAATTTAAAAGTGCCTACAGCCAGCCCAAGTTTGTTATGTTAGGCCTTGGAAGCCTGTCTGCGGTCACTCCTTCCACTAGACTTCCACTGACCAGACCACTGCTGCCCGTGTACCCCTGGGACCAATTTAAAAGTGCCTACAGCCAGCCCAAGTTTGTTATGTTAGGCCTTGGAAGCCTGTCTGCGGTCACTCCTTCCACTAGACTTCCACAGACCAGACCACTGCTGCCCGTGTACCCCTGGAACCAATTTAAAAGTGCCTACAGCCAGCCCAAGTTTGTTATGTTAGGCCTTGGAAGCCTGTCTGCGGTCACTCCTTCCACTAGACTTCCACTGACCAGACCACTGCTGCCCGTGTACCCCTGGAACCAATTTAAAAGTGCCTACAGCCAGCCCAAGTTTGTTATGTTAGGCCTTGGAAGCCTGTCTGCGGTCACTCCTTCCACTAGACTTCCACAGACCAGACCACTGCTGCCCGTGTACCCCTGGAACCAATTTAAAAGTGCCTACAGCCAGCCCAAGTTTGTTAGGTTAGGCCTTGGAAGCCTGTCTGCGGTCACTCCTTCCACTAGACTTCCACTGACCAGACCACTGCTGCCCGTGTACCCCTGGAACCAATTTAAAAGTGCCTACAGCCAGCCCAAGTTTGTTATGTTAGGCCTTGGAAGCCTGTCTGCGGTCACTCCTTCCACTAGACTTCCACTGACCATACACTGCTGCCCATGTACCCCTGGAACAAATTTAAAAGTGCCTACAGCCAGCCCAAGTTTGTTATGTTAGGCCTTCGAAGCCTGTCTGCGTCCCGTTCTTTCAACTACAACTACACTGACCAGGCCACTGATGGCCGTGTTCCCTTGGAACCAATTTTAACTTGCCTACAGCCAGCCCTATGTTATTATGTTAGGCCTTCGAAGCCTGTCTGCGTCCCGTTCTTTCAACTACAACTACACTGACCAGGCCACTGATGGCCGTGTTCCCCTGGAACCAATTTTAACTTGCCTACAGCCAGCCCAATGTTAGGCCTTTGATGCCTGTCTGCCGTCACTCCTTCCACTAGGCCTCCACTGACCTGTCTATTGCTGCCCGTGTACCCCTTGAACCAACATCATTAAATATAAAAAAAATTAATTTGATTATAAAAAATAAGATCGTGTTGAGATCTCAAATGCAGACATTTTAACAATCAAAACAAACACACAACAAATATCTGGAACTGTACTACAAAGGTCCAACAGCTACAATTTCTTTCTCCTGCAAGAAGTTAACTGAAAGTTTTTTGGAGTTGTTAACACAGATATGGCATCCACCGAGTGTTGTCCTGTCGCGTCTCCTTTAAATTATTTCCAATAAGATGTTAAACTATTAATTTAATAAAATCAATAATTAAAAAAATAATTGAGTAAGTCAAAAGCACATTGCAAATAAACATTAATTACAAATCAAGAAGCATGGCGCGTCCGAGGGTGAGTAGATACCGAATAAGAATATAATCACCCTCGGACGCGCAATGCTTATTTACAACAGCCTTCCTTCCTAAGAATCAGCCCTTCCGTGGTGTAGAGAGAGGTTGTGTTACACTCCAAGGTGTTCCCCAGGTTGCCTTTCCTGAGCTTCGATCTTCCGGCTCTCGTTTAGTAGCTGTTGGAAACTACGCTGCATTAGGCCTACTAATTGTGTATGGGTGAAACAGTGGCGCATCTGCGGTCCCTCCTTCCACTAGGCCTCCACTGACCTGTCTACTGCGGCCCGTGTACCCCTTGAACCAACCTAATAAAATATTTAAAAAATTAATTTGATTATAAAAAATAAGATCGTGTTGAGATCTCAAATGCAGACATTTTAACAATCAAAACAAACACACAACAAATATCTGGAACTGTACTACAAAGGTCCAACAGCTACAATTTCTTTCTCCTGCAAGAAGTTAACTGAAAGTTTTTTGGAGTTGTTAACACAGATATGGCATCCACCGAGTGTTGTCCTGTCGCGTCTCCTTTAAATTATTTCCAATAAGATGTTAAACTATTAATTTAATAAAATCAATAATTAAAAAAATAATTGAGTAAGTCAAAAGCACATTGCAAATAAACATTAATTACAAATCAAGAAGCATGGCGCGTCCGAGGGTGAGTAGATACCGAATAAGAATATAATCACCCTCGGACGCGCAATGCTTATTTACAACAGCCTTCCTTCCTAAGAATCAGCCCTTCCGTGGTGTAGAGAGAGGTTGTGTTACACTCCAAGGTGTTCCCCAGGTTGCCTTTCCTGAGCTTCGATCTTCCGGCTCTCGTTTAGTAGCTGTTGGAAACTACGCTGCATTAGGCCTACTAATTGTGTATGGGTGAAACAGTGGCGCATCTGCGGTCCCTCCTTCCACTAGGCCTCCACTGACCTGTCTACTGCGGCCCGTGTACCCCTTGAACCAACCTAATAAAATATTTAAAAAATTAATTTGATTATAAAAAATAAGATCGTGTTGAGATCTCAAATGCAGACATTTTAACAATCAAAACAAACACACAACAAATATCTGGAACTGTACTACAAAGGTCCAACAGCTACAATTTCTTTCTCCTGCAAGAAGTTAACTGAAAGTTTTTTGGAGTTGTTAACACAGATATGGCATCCACCGAGTGTTGTCCTGTCGCGTCTCCTTTAAATTATTTCCAATAAGATGTTAAACTATTAATTTAATAAAATCAATAATTAAAAAAATAATTGAGTAAGTCAAAAGCACATTGCAAATAAACATTAATTACAAATCAAGAAGCATGGCGCGTCCGAGGGTGAGTAGATACCGAATAAGAATATAATCACCCTCGGATGCGCAATGCTTATTTACAACAGCCTTCCTTCCTAAGAATCAGCCCTTTCGTGGTGTAGAGAGAGGTTGTGTTACACTCCAAGGTGTTCCCCGGGTTGCCTTTCATGAGCTTCGATCTTCCGGCTCTCGTTTAGTAGTTGGTGGAAACTACGCTGCATTAGGCCTACAAATTTGGTATGGGGTGTAGAGACAGGTTGTGTTACACTCCAAGGTTTTCACCAGGTTGCCTTTCCTGAGCTTCGATCTTCATGCTCTCGTTTAGTAGGTGTCGGAAAGTAGGCTGCATTAGGCCTACAAATTGGGTATGGGGTGGAGAGAGATGGTGTGTTACACTCCAAGGTGTTCCCCAGGTTTCCTTGCCATTGCTTCGGTCTTCCGACTCTCGTTTAGTAGTTGTAGAAAAGTACACAGCATTAGGCCTACAAAATGGGTATGGGGTGGAGAGAGATGGTGTGTTACACTCCAAGGTGTTCCCCAGGTTGCCTTTCCTGAGCTTCGATCTTCATGCTCTCGTTTAGTAGGTGTCGGAAAGTAGGCTGCATTAGGCCTACAAATTGGGTATGGGGTGGAGAGAGATGGTGTGTTACACTCCAAGGTGTTCCCCAGGTTTCCTTGCCATTGCTTCGGTCTTCCGACTCTCGTTTAGTAGTTGTAGAAAAGTACACAGCATTAGGCCTACAAAATGGGTATGGGGTGGAGAGAGATGGTGTGTTACACTCCAAGGTGTTCCCCAGGTTGCCTTTCCTGAGCTTCGATCTTCATGCTCTCGTTTAGTAGGTGTCGGAAAGTAGGCTGCATTAGGCCTAAAAAATGGGGAATGGGGTGGAGAGAGATGGTGTGTTACACTCCAAGGTGTTCCCCAGGTTTCCTTGCCATTGCTTCGGTCTTCCGACTCTCGTTTAGTAGTTGTAGAAAAGTACACTGCATTAGGCCTAAAAAATGGGTATGGGGTGGAGAGAGATGGTGTGTTACACTCCAAGGTGTTCCCCAGGTTGCCTTTCCTGAGCTTCGATCTTCATGCTCTCGTTTAGTAGGTGTCGGAAAGTAGGCTGCATTAGGCCTACAAATTGGGTATGGGGTGGAGAGAGATGGTGTGTTACACTCCAAGGTGTTCCCCAGGTTTCCTTGCCATTGCTTCGGTCTTCCGACTCTCGTTTAGTAGTTGTAGAAAAGTACACAGCATTAGGCCTACAAAATGGGTATGGGGTGGAGAGAGATGGTGTGTTACACTCCAAGGTGTTCCCCAGGTTGCCTTTCCTGAGCTTCTATCTTCAGGCTCTCATTAAATTGTGATTTAGAACAAAAATCACAACAAATCTAGCAAAGTAACCAGACTGAGAGGGGCAAAGGCCCTGCTCTCTCCGTACGTACATGGATGAAACCAAAATAATCATAGGTGTACTACTCCTAAAGCATGTAACAAACTAGAGAACATGGAGTACAAAAAGCACCAACTGATTGTAAAAGTAAAACAATCATTTTATTAATACATTAAAAACATACAAAAGCAGCCCAATCTGAGGGCAAAATACCATAAAGAGGAAAAATAATATACATATGTATAGGGAACCTACTAATACAGCAGACTCTATGGACCAATACTACAATATATGTACGGGTGGGTACAGTTAATCCTGAGTATAGTGAGAAGGGGGGAGAGATACACTCTATATAGGTCTAACATCCAGACTCCATGTGTAACTATATACGGATGCTACCTTAATTACAAAGTCCCCATATTCACCACACCTCTAGATCGGATGCCATCACTCACCCATAATAACAAGTGTCCTAGGTCCTCCTGCTGACCTAAATTGTGGTTAATTGGAACAACTGCATTTGGCGTACTAGTTGGTTTGGGGCCTACTATCGGTGTCTGCCACTCCTTGCTGTTCTCCTGGTTTCCTGTCCTGAAATACCATTTTCAGCCTCTCGTTAAGTAGTTGTTAATGTTAGACTGCATTTGGCCTACTAGTTGGGTTGGGGCCTACTATCGGTGTCTGCCACTCCTTGCTGTTCTCCTCCACTGAACAAAGCTGTGCCGCCTGTTTACTACGGTTGCCAATTTTGAACTGCATTTCGACTACTTACTGATTTGGCCCTACTCTCTGTGTCAGCCTCTCATTCCAGTTGTCCTCCACTGCAATGCCCCCTGGTTATTCCTGTGTTACCAATTTTGAACTGCATTTAGCCCACTTTCTTCTTTGGGCCTATATCTGTGTTTCCACTTCATCGTGCCCATTGCCCAGCCAGCTTCAGGTGTTTTAATTACAGCAGGTCCAATACCCCTCCACAGAGAGAGGGAATTTTAGTCTAAGAAGAGGTTTCACATGTACCCATTCAGATGGAGACGTTTATTCTCAGCGAGGTAGGGCAAGCGTAGGACCTGGTATAAGAGAGATGCCGTAAAGAGGCTACCAGGTACACATAAAATTGGCCATTTTTATGCGCTAAAAGCTCTCATTTTTCATATTTCTAGTGCAGTAATGCAGTTCAAATTTCGTGTTTTCAAGTTTGCATGTTTTAGCGCTGCAGTGTGCTGCCTTATTTACTTAACTATATACGAGTTGGCGACTCTGGGTTCAGCACCTGTTCACACTTAGTCTATGTTTGGATGTGCAGGTCAGGTTTTTGAAATGTATTCTCTAGCCTTCTGATCGTGCACTCCGCCTCCTAGCTTCAGGTGTTTCAATTACAGCAGGTCCAATACCCCTCCACAGAGAGAGAGAATTTTAGTCTAAGAAGAGGTTTCACATGTACCCTTTCAGATGGAGACGTTTATTCTCAGCGAGGTAGGGCAAGCGTAGGACCTGGTATAAGAGAGATGCCGTAAAGAGGCTACCAGGTACACATAAAATTGGCCATTTTTATGCGCTAAAAGCTCTCATTTTTCATATTTCTAGTGCAGTAATGCAGTTCAAATTTCGTGTTTTCAAGTTTGCATGTTTTAGCGCTGCAGTGTGCTGCCTTATTTACTTAACTGAAATCCAATAACACTGGGTCATGTGTTGACTGTGCAGACGGCACTTCTGAGCAGCAACTGGTGGTGTTGGAGCCCAGGGATTACAGTTCAGTTGGTAGAAACATTAACACAACAGGAGACCTGGATACTGTTGCCAACCAATTATTTAATCTGGAAGAGGAGTGGCAAAATCCTGCGAGATCCAGGCCTTGTTCATTTTCAGAAAAGTAAGCCGGTCAACATTATCGGAAGATAGTCGCATGCGACGGTCTGTTAGTACACCACCTGTGGCACTAAAGATGCGCTCCAATAATACACTAGCAGCAGGGCAAGCCAGCACCTCCAATGCATACTGGCTAAACTCTGGCCATGTATCCAGCTTAGAGACCCAAAACTTTAAGGGGAAAGAGCCGTGCGGGAGAACACTGAGAGGGCAAGACATGTAGTCTGTCACCATCTGATGGAAACGTTGCCTCCTGCTGACTGGAGCCGTCTGTAATGGTGTAGACATTTGTGGCAGGGATACAAAACTGCCACATTTGGGCCATACTGGTCTTGCCTTGTGCTGAGGCGCTGCTTCTGCTCCCTCTTTGTGCAGAGCTTCCTCCACTGCCTCGACACACTGAGCTGCTTTGTAAAGCACTAGCAACACTGCTCTCGGTTGGACTGGAGAAGATGATGGAATGCACAAGTGTGTCTTGTTACTCCCGCATTTTACGCTCCCGGTTCAATTGTGTTATGAGGCTTATAAAGTTGTCCTGGTAGCGAGGATCTAGGAGGGTGTACACCCAATAACCACCCGTGTTGAGAATGTGGGCGATGCGGCGGTCGTTTCTCAGGCACTGGAGCATGAAATCAACCATGTGCTGCAGACTGCCAACTGGCCAAGAAATGCTGTCCCCTGCTTGAGGCGAGATCTCTGCCTGCTCTGCATCACCCCACCCTCGCTCTATATACTGACTACTAGAGCATTGTGTAGCTCCCTCCTCTGGACAGATGTCTTCCTCCTCCAGTGACTCCTCCTTATCCTCCTCACAAAGTGTCCCCTGCCTAGGCGTTTGTGACTCCTCATCCTCCACCTCTTCCACAACCTCCTCCCTTAGTGCTTGCCGTGTTTTTTCAAGCAGGCAGATAAGGGGGATAGTCATGCTGACTAGTGCATCATCTGCACTCGCCATCCGCGTGGAATCATCGAAGGCACGCAAAACCTGGCAGATGTCCTTCATAGAGACCCACTCAGTGGTGGTGAAGTGTGAACGGCGCGCAGTGTGACTTGTTTGCGCCTGATGCAGCTGGTACTCCATTAATGCTGGCTGCTGCTCACACAACCGCTCCAACATAGTCATGGCCAAAAGTATTAACACCCCTGCAATTCTGTCAGATAATACTCAGTTTCTTCCTGAAAATGATTGCAATCACAAATTCTTTGGTATTATTATCTTCATTTAATTTGTCTTAAATTAAAAAACACAAAAGAGAATGAAGCAAAAAGCAAAACATTGATCATTTCACACAAAACTCTAAAAATGGGCCAGACAAAAGTATTGGCACCCTCAGCCTAATACTTGGTTGCACAACCTTTAGCCAAAATAACTGCGACCAACCGCTTCCGGTAACCATCAATGAGTTTCTTACAATGCTCTGCTGGAATTTTAGACCATTCTTCTTTGGCAAACTGCTCCAGGTCCCTGATATTTGAAGGGTGCCTTCTCCAAACTGCCATTTTTAGATCTCTCCACAGGTGTTTTATGGGATTCATGTCTGAACTCATTGCTGGCCACCTTAGAAGTCTCCAGTGCTTTCTCTCAAACCATTTTTTAGTGCTTTTTGAAGTGTGTTTTGGGTCATTGTCCTGCTGGAAAACCCATGACCTCTGAGGGAGACCCAACTTTCTCACACTGGGCCCTACATTATGCTGCAAAATTTGTTGGTAGTCGTCAGACTTCATAATGCCATGCACACGGTCAAGCAGTCCAGTGCCAGAGGCAGCAAAGCAACCCCAAAACATCATGGAACCTCGGCCATGTTTGAATGTAGGGACAATGTTCTTTTCTTTGAATGCATCTTTTTTCTCCTGTAAACTCCATGTTGATGCCTTTGCCCAAAAAGCTCTACTTTTGTCTCATCTGACCAGAGAACATTCTTCCAAAATGTTTGAGGCTTTTTCAGGTAAGTTTTGGCAAACTCCAACCAGGCTTTTTTTATGTCTCGGGGTAAGAAGTGGGGTCTTCCTGGGTCTCCTACCATACAGTCCCTTTTCATTCGGACGCCGACGGATAGTACGGGTTGACACTGTTGTACCCTCGGACTGCAGGGCAGCTTGAACTTGTTTAGATGTTAGTCGAGGTTCTTTATCCAACATCCGCACAATCTTGCGTTGAAATCTCTTGTCAATTTTTCTTTTCCATCCACATCTAGGGAGGTTATCCACAGTGCCATGGGCTTTAAACTTCTTGATGACACTGTGCACGGTAGACACAGGAACATTCAGGTCTTTGGAGATGGACTTGTAGCCTTGAGATTGCTCATGCTTCCTCACAATTTGGTTTCTCAAGTCCTCAGACAGTTCTTTGGTCTTCTTTCTTTTCTCCATGCTCAATGTGGTACACACAAGGACACAGGACAGAGGTTGAGTCAACTTTAATCCATGTCAACTGGCTGCAAGTTTGATTTAGTTATTGCCAACACCTGTTAGGTGCACAGGTAAGTTAAAGGTGTTGTTAATTACACAAATTAGGGAAGTATCACATGATTTTTCGAACGGTGCCAATACTTTTGTCCACCCCCTTTTTTATGTTTGGTGTGGAATTATATCCAATTTGGCTTTAGGACAATTCTTTTTGTGTTTTTTTCATTTAAGACAAATTAAATGAAGATAATAATACCAAAGAATTTGTGATTGCAATAATTTTGGCCATGACTGTATGTAACGTTGAATTTCACCTGGTTGGTAGGTCACATATGATGCGATGTTCCGGAAGGCGGAATCAGCGCTGCAAAGCTGCAATGCGTGATCTTGCCATGATGGAATACTGCAAGTGAGCACACTCTAGGCGGACCTTGTGCAGCAGTGCATCAAGATCCGGATAGTCCCTCAAAAAACTCTGCACGACCAAGTTAAGTACATGTGCCAGACATGGGATGTGAGTGAGGTTGCCTAGGCCCTGAGCTGCCACCAGATTTCGGCCATTGTCAGACACTACCATGCCTGGCTGGAGATTCGCTAGCACAAACCATACATTGCTCTCCTGCTTGATGGTATTCCAGAGCTCCTGTGCTGTGTGGCTTCGATTCCCCAACAAAGAAATTAATTTCAATACGGCCTGATGACGTTTGGCCATGGCTGTGCTCATATCGGTCGTAACAGGTAAGTGTTCACAGGTCCATGTGGAGGTAGACTGTGATGGCTCCTGCAGCGATGATTCAGAGGAACTGGAGTATGAGGAGGAGTCATTGTGTACAGATTGGATTCCTGCAATCCTTGGAGTTGGTAGAACACGTACAGCGCCACTCTCAAGATCTGTCCCCGGACCCACAACATTTACCCAATGGGCAGTGAGGGAAAGGTATCATCCCTGTCCATGGTGACTGGTCCACGCATTGGTGGTCAGGTGGACCTTGCTACTGACGGCGTTTAGTAGCGCATGTTTAATTTTTCCCTCCACATGCTTTTGCAGGGCAGGGACGGCTTGCCTGCTGAAATAAAAGTGGCTGGGCACGTTGTATTGTGGAATTGCCAATGCCATCAAGTTACGGAAGGTGTCAGTCTCCACCAGCCTGAATGATAGCATTTCAAGGGACAGTAGTTTTGCAATGCCAGCATTCAGAGCCTGTGCTCGGGTGTGGTTTGCTGAGTATGGCCGCCTTTTCTCCCATGCCTGTGCTACCGATGGCTGTAGACTGGCTTGGGAGTGTGTTGTGAATTCTGTGGTCGAGCTCCCTCCTGTGGTCATGAGTGATACTTCGGCTGGTTCTGTCTATGAGCTTCCTCTGGTGGATGTGAGTGGGGCTGCGGCTTCTGAGTTTCCTTCCTCAGGTGACGAGGTTAAGTCGTTAGGTGCTGCTCTATTTAACTCCACCTAGTTCTTTGTTCCTTGCCTCCAGTCAATGTTCCAGTATTGGTCTTGCTCTCTCCTGGATCGTCTTGTGGCCTGTCTGCCCTGCATAAGCTAAGTTCTGCTTGTGTTCCTTTTGTTTGCTATTTTTTCTGTCCAGCTTGCTTTATTGGTTTGTCTTGCTTGCTGGAAGCTCTGGGACGCAGAGGGAGCACCTCCGTACTGTTAGTCGGTGCGGAGGGTCTTTTTGCGCCCTCTGCGTGGTTGTTTGTAGGTTTTTATGTTGACCGCAAAGTTATCTTTCCTATCCTCGGTCTATTCAGTAAGTCGGGCCTCACTTTGCTAAAATCTATTTCATCTCTGTGTTTGTATTTTCATCTTTACTCACAGTCATTATATGTGGGGGGCTGCCTTTTCCTTTGGGGAATTTCTCTGAGGCAAGGTAGGCTTATTTTTCTATCTTCAGGGCTAGCTAGTTTCTCAGGCTGTGCCCGAGGCGCCTAGGTCTGGTCAGGAGCGCTCCACGGCTACCTCTAGTGTGGTGTGATAGGATTAGGGATTGCGGTCAGCAGAGTTCCCACGTCTCAGAGCTCGTCCTATGTTATTAGTAACTATCAGGTCACTTTGTGTGCTCTTAACCACCAGGTCCATTGTGTTTCTGAACCACCAGTTCATAACAGTACTGGAGGCCCAAAGTACTAATGCTTCTCAATAGAGGGAAAAGAGAAGTTCTGAGACCATTTTTTTTTCTCTGCACTGTGTTTTATCTTTCTTTTCCCCTAGACATTGTGGTTCAGAAATCTATGTTAGAACCTAGTATTCCTATTCCTGACTTATTTTCTGGAGATAGAGCTAAGTTTCTGAATTTCAAAAATAATTGTAAACTGTTTCTGGCTTTGAAACCCCGCTCCTCTGGTGACCCAGTTCAACAAGTTAAGATCATTATTTCTTTATTACGTTGCGACCCTCAAGACTGGGCATTTTCCCTTGCGCCAGGAAATCCTGCATTATGCGATATTGATGCGTTTTTTCTGGCGCTCGGATTGCTGTATGATGAACCTAATTCAGTGGATCAGGCAGAGAAAAATTTGCTGGCTCTGTGTCGGTCAGGATGAGATAGAGGTATATTGTCAGAAATTTAGGAAGTGGTCTGTGCTCACTCAGTGGAATGAATGTGCGCTGGCAGCAATTTTCAGAAAGGGTCTCTCTGAAGCCCTTAAGGATGTCATGGTGGGATTTCCTATGCCTGCTGGTCTGAATGAGTCTATGTCTTTGGCCATTCAGATCGATCGACGCTTACGTGAGCGTAAAAATGTGCACCATTTGGCGGTATTATCTGAGCATAAACCTGAGCCTATGCAATGTGATAGGACTTTGACCAGAGCTGAACGGCAAGAACACAGACGTCAGAATGGGCTGTGTTTTTATTGTGGTGATTCCACTCATGCTATCTCCGATTGTCCTAAGCGCACTAAGCGGTTCGCTAGGTCTTCCACCATTGGTACGGTACAGTCGAAATTTCTTTTGTCCGTTACTTTGATCTGCTCTTTGTCATCCTATTCTGTCATGGCATTTGTGGATTCAGGCGCTGCCCTGAATTTGATGGACTTGGACTTTGATAGGCGCTGTGGGTTTTTCTTGGAGCCCTTGCAGTATGCTATTCCATTGAGAGGAATTGATGCTACACCTTTGGCCAAGAATAAGCCTCAGTACTGGACCCAACTGACCATGTGCATGGCTCCTGCGCATCAGGAGGATATTCGCTTTTTGGTGTTGCATAATCTGCATGATGTGGTCGTGTTGGGGTTGCCATGGCTACGGGTCCATAACCCAGTATTGGATTGGAAATCTATGTCTGTGTCCAGCTGGGGTTGTCAGGGGGTACACGGTGATGTTCCAGTTCTGTCTATTTCATCATTCACCCCTTCTGAGGTCCCAGAGTTCTTGTCGGATTACCGGGATGTATTTCATGAGCCCAAGTCCAGTGCCCTACCTCCGCATAGGGATTGTGATTGTGCTATCGATTTGATTCCTGGTAGTAAGTTTCCTAAGGGTCGACTGTTTAATTTGTCTGTGCCTGAGCACGCCGCTATGCGGAGTTACATAAAGGAATCCTTGGAGAAGGGTCATATTCGTCCGTCGTCTTCGCTATTGGGAGCAGGGTTCTTTTTTGTGGCCAAGAAGGATGGTTCGTTGAGACCTTGTATTGATTACCGCCTTCTAAATAAAATCACAGTCAAATTTCAGTACCCCTTGCCGCTGCTGTCTGATTTGTTTGCTCGGATTAAGGGGGCTAGTTGGTTCACCAAGATAGATCTTCATGGTGCGTATAATCTTGTGCGTATTAAACAGGGCGATGAATGGAAAACAGCATTTAATACGCCCGAGGGCCATTTTGAGTACCTGGTTATGCCATTCGGGCTTTCCAATGCTCCATCAGTATTTCAGTCCTTTATGCATGACATCTTCCGAGAGTACCTGGATAAATTCCTGATTGTATACTTGGATGATATTTTGGTCTTCTCGGATGATTGGGAGTCTCACGTGAAGCAGGTTAGAATGGTGTTCTAGGTCCTGCGTGCGAATTCTTTGTTTGTGAAGTGGTCAAAGTGTCTCTTTGGTGTTCAGAAGGTTTCATTTTTGGGTTTCATTTTTTGCCCTTCTACTATTGAGATGGACCCTGTTAAAGTTCAGGCCATTTATGATTGGACTCAGCCGACATCACTGAAGAGTCTGCAAAAGTTCCTGGGCTTTGCTAATTTTTATCATCGCTTCATCAATAATTTTTCTAGTATTGCTAAACCGTTGACTGATATAACCAAGAAGGGTGCTGATGTGGTCAATTGGTCTTCTGCTGCTGTAGAAGCTTTTCAGGAGTTGAAGCGTCGTTTTTCTTCTGCCCCTGTGTTGTGCCAGCCAGATGTTTCGCTCCCGTTCCAGGTCGAGGTTGATGCTTCTGAGATTGGAGCAGGGGCTGTTTTGTCGCAAAGAAGTTCTGATGGCTCGGTGATTAAACCATGTGCCTTCTTTTCCAGGAAGTTTTCGCCTGCTGAGCGTAATTATGATGTTGGCAATCGAGAGTTGTTGGCCATGAAGTGGGCATTCGAGGAGTGGCGTCATTGGCTTGAAGGAGCTAAGCATCGCGTGGTGGTCTTGACTGATCACAAGAACTTGACTTATCTCGAGTCTGCCAAACGGTTGAATCCTAGACAGGCTCGTTGGTCGCTGTTTTTCTCCCGTTTTGACTTTGTGGTTTTGTACCTTCTGGGCTCTAAGAATGTGAAGGCGGATGCCCTGTCTAGGAGTTTTGTGCCCGACTCTCCGGGTTTGCCTGAGCCGGAGGGTATTCTCAAAGAGGGGGTAATTTTGTCTGCCATCTCCCCTGATTTGCGGCAGGTGCTGCAAAAATTTCAGGCTAATAGACCTGACCGTTGCCCAGCGGAGAAACTGTTTGTCCCTGATAAATGGACGAGTAGAGTTATCTCTGAGGTTCATTGTTCGGCGTTGGCTGGTCATCCTGGAATCTTTGGTACCAGAGATTTGGTGGCTAGATCCTTTTGGTGGCCGTCTCTGTCGCGGGATGTGCGTTCGTTTGTGCAGTCCTGTGGGATTTGTGCTCGGGCTAAGCCCTGCTGTTCTCGTGCCAGTGGGTTGCTTTTGCCCTTGCCAGTCCCGAAGAGGCCCTGGACACATATCTCTATGGATTTTATTTCGCATCTCCACGTCTCTCAAAAGATGTCGGTCATTTGTGTGGTTTGTGATCGCTTCTCTAAGATGGTCCATTTGGTACCCTTGTCTAAATTGCCTTCCTCCTCTGATTTGGTGCCATTGTTTTTCCAGCATGTGGTTCGTTTACATGGCATTCCGGAGAACATCGTTTCTGACAGAGGTTCCCAGTTTGTTTCGAGGTTTTGGCGAGCCTTTTGTGCTAGGATGGGCATTGATTTGTCTTTTTCCTCAGCTTTCCATCCTCAGACAAATGGCCAAACTGAACGAACCAATCAGACCTTGGAAACATATCTGAGATGTTTTGTTTCTGCTGATCAGGATGATTGGGTGTCCTTTTTGCCTTTGGCTGAGTTCACCCTTAATAATCGGGCCAGCTCGGCTACTTTTGTTTCGCCGTTTTTCTGCAATTCTGGTTTCCATCCTCGTTTCTCTTCAGGGCAGGTTGAGTCTTCGGACTGTCCTGGTGTGGATACTGTGGTGGATAGGTTGCAGCAGATTTGGACTCATGTAGTGGACAATTTGACATTATCCCAGGAGAAGGCTCAACGTTTCGCTAACCGTAGGCGCTGTGAGGGTCCCCGACTTCGTGTTGGGGATTTGGTTTGGTTGTCGTCTCGTTATACTCCTATGAAAGTTTCCTCTCCTAAGTTTAAGCCTCGTTTCATTGGTCCGTATAGGATTTCTGAGGTTCTTAATCCTGTGTCTTTTCGTTTGACCCTTCCAGCTTCTTTTTCCATCCATAATGTATTCCATAGGTCATTGTTGCGGAGATACGTGGCACCTGTGGTTCCATCCGTTGATCCTCCTGCCCCGGTTTTGGTTGAGGGGGAGTTGGAGTATATAGTGGAGAAGATTTTGGATTCTCATATTTCGAGACGGAAACTCCAGTACCTGGTTAAGTGGAAGGGTTATGGTCAGGAAGATAATTCCTGGGTCTTTGCCTCTGATGTTCATGCTGCCGATCTGGTTCGTGCCTTTCATTTGGCTCATCCTGGTCGGCCTGGGGGCTCTGGTGAGGGTTCGGTGACCCCTCCTCAAGGGGGGGGGTACTGTTGTGAATTTTGTGGTCGAGCTCCCTCCTGTGGTCATGAGTGGTACTTCGGCTGGTTCTGTCTATGAGCTTCCTCTGGTGGATGTGAGTGGGGCTGCGGCTTCTGAGTTTCCTTCCTCAGGTGACGAGGTTAAGTCGTTAGGTGCTGCTCTATTTAACTCCACCTAGTTCTTTGTTCCTTGCCTCCAGTCAATGTTCCAGTATTGGTCTTGTTCTGTCCTGGATCGTCTTGTGGCCTGTCTGCCCTGCATAAGCTAAGTTCTGCTTGTTTTTCTTTTGTTTGCTATTTTTTCTGTCCAGCTTGCTTTATTGGTTTGTCTTGCTTGCTGGAAGCTCTGGGACGCAGAGGGAGCACCTCCGTACCGTTAGTCGGTGCGGAAGGTCTTTTTGCGCCCTCTGCGTGGTTGTTTGTAGGTTTTTATGTTGACCGCAAAGTTATCTTTCCTATCCTCGGTCTATTCAGTAAGTCGGGCCTCACTTTGCTAAAATCTATTTCATCTCTGTGTTTGTATTTTCATCTTTACTCACAGTCATTATATGTGGGGGCTGCCTTTTCCTTTGGGGAATTTCTCTGAGGCAAGGTAGGCTTATTTTTCTATCTTCAGGGCTAGCTAGTTTCTCAGGCTGTGCCCGAGGCGCCTAGGTCTGGTCAGGAGCGCTCCACGGCTACCTCTAGTGTGGTGTGATAGGATTAGGGATTGCGGTCAGCAGAGTTCCCACGTCTCAGAGCTCGTCCTATGTTATTAGTAACTATCAGGTCACTTTGTGTGCTCTTAACCACCAGGTCCATTGTGTTTCTGAACCACCAGTTCATAACAGGAGTGTGAGGATGACAGGGAACGTGGTGCTGTGGGTGGAATTACACTGTGTCTCTGTCCAACAGTGCGAGAAGTTCTTCCATGGTGATCCTGTGAGGAAGCCGAACCAGCTGTGTGTGAGCTGGAGGAAGAGGCTACAACATGAGCTGAAGAGGTGGTAGCTGCCGCTGTAGGTTGGCCTAGGTCTTCAGTTTCCCTCTTTTGACTTTCTGATTACACAGCTTGCATTTGACAAAGCAAATGTCATCTGCAACTGTGTCAAAAACGGAACAGGCACAGCAAGTCTTGGGAGCGCCCGTTTTGGGATTTGGAAGAGGCATGCTCCTAATGGGTGCCGAAGTGGAGGCTACAGGCAACGCAGTCTTCCCCTTCCCTCTCCCTCCTTTTTGGGCCATTCGGGGAATCTCTTCCTCAGAGCTGCTCCCACCACCTTCCTGTACCTCATGCCATGATGAATCAAGACCTCATCATCTCCTGGGGAGTCTCGGCAGCACAGTACACACCAGAAAGTGGCACCTGAGTCTCTTCATCAAATGCGTACTGAGGTGTGCTGACCGTAGGCACTGGCCCACCCACCTCTTCGGATTCAGAGAGACAGAGCAGTTGCGCATCACTGCATACTGCCTCTTCTTCAGTTTCTCGAATGCTGGTTGGCTGGCCCCCTCTTTCCAAGCCAAGAGATTCAGAGAACAGAAGTAGAGATGGCTCCTGTCCTGGGCTCTCTGACTGCCTGGGCAATTTGGCAGGTGGTGAAGAGACAGATGGGTGCTCTTCAGTGCTCTGTGCCTGAGAGGATGTGGCACTAATTGAATTCGATGCGTTAGCTGCCATCCATCTGACAACAGCTTCAATTTGTTCGTCCCGCAGCAGTGGGGTATGGCGAGTTCCTACAAGGACTGTTCCCTGCTAAAACTGGGGGATGATGAGTCACCGGTGCCCGCAGCAGGCACAGAATCTCCATGTCCTCTCCCTGCAGAAACTCCACGCCCACGACCAGATGCCTTACTCTCTGCCTTCTTCATCTTGGTAGACTGACAAAGATAGGCAGAAAAGTACTAAGGGCTTAGTGTGCTTATTCCTGAACAGCTCCTAACAGGTATAAGAAACACTAATTTTATTAAGTGTGGACTAGACTTTAATATGAGCTAATGTGGCCTACACAACTGTAAAGTGGATTGTTTGGTGAACTTTATTAACGTTTTGGTTTTTTTTTTAACAAAAAGACACTGGATGTGCCCAAAGATGTAAAACCGAGAGTATCACAAACTTTTTGTAGCGATTACAATGCAGGAAGGTAACCTACAATGCAATAGATGAGGCTCCAAAAAATAGGCTAATACTAATCTGGCTGGGGCTGCAGGGCACAAGGCTGCAGAAAGGCTCCTCTATGTACTCCTATATGGTGTTTTTCCACAATCTAGCAGGATACAGATGGAAACCCACTAATAGGATAAATCAGAAAAATGTGCAGCAGGCAGCACTAATTGAAAAAAAGACAATGGAACAGTATGAGGCAGTGACGCATGCTGAGCTGACTACAAAACAGCTGTGGCTGCAGATCAGGCAACAGCGTGAGCTGCACTCACACAGAGACCTTGCAGACAGCCGTGAACAGCGCTGCAAGACCAAAAAAAGCTCCTCTATGTACTCCTATATAGTGTTTTTCCACAATCTAGCAGGATACAGATGGAAACCCACTAATAGGATAAATCAGAAAAATGTGCAGCAGGCAGCACTAATTGAAAAAAGGACAATGGAACAGTATGAGGCAGTGACGCATGCTGAGCTGACTACAACCAGCTGTGGCTGCAGAACAGGCTACAGCGTGAGCTGCACCCACACAGAGACCTTGCAGACAGCCGTGAACAGCGCTGCAAGGCAAAAACAAGGTTCTCACACAGCGGTTGCTAAATTAGCCTGGGTAAAGCACAATGAAGCAAATCGCTATCTCAAACTATCCCTCAGTCAGAACAGCAGCGTCCTGTCCCTAACTGAATCCACAGCAGAGTGAACCTAAAATGGCGGCGGCTTTTATAGTGCATCATGACATCATTTCAGCAGCCAATCACAGCCATGCCCTTACTTACATGCCTAACATGCATAAGAGGATGTGCCCACACTTCTTAGGATTCCTCATTGGCTGAATTAAATCAAACTGGCTCATTGCACTATGGGAACTTCTGAATCTGGTTTTCGATATTGCAAAAGTATCGGAACTCAGTATTGGAATTCCGATACCGTGAATATCGGCTGATACCCGATATTTGCAGTATCGGAATGCTCAACACTATTCATAAAGCAAACATAGCCTTCCGACCTAATGGCAAAACAAAATAAATATAAAGTTCAAAAGGGTCCTCTCCCTGCAGGAATCACCTGTAGATAACACATAAAGTCCACAGTGTGATGATCACATGACCGTGACATCATCGCAGGTCTTGTCAATACACACAGCTCTGCTGAAGGAGATATGGTGAGCACCCGCCCACCCACTTTATGGGTGCCCACCTAAAACTCGACCATGTAAGCAACTTTAGTTTACCCTCTCAACACATAGTGCTGGAGTAAACATCTCCTGTTTCAAATCACTGACACCATTATGCACAGTGACACATGTCTCCCCTCATACACTGTGCCAGTAACCCTGTCACACTGTACCTTAATAACTTCCATGTTCTTCAGGACTGGTATCTACCACTCTATGTTCACTATATACTGTAGCAGTAATATCCGTGTTGGTCTTTGTGGAGATTTTTTTCCAGTGATGAGGTTCCCGTATACCCACGATTAATGTATGCCACCAGAGTTAAAATCAAAATTTCCATTTAGGGGCCCTCTCAGATGTTTCGTTCCCCCTGACCTGAACCCCTAGCTACCCTTCTGATTGGTAGTGATGTGTTATATGTGGTTTTGTTATGTATTATTGCAGGTTTTGAAAGTAATTGAAATCCTTTTTAATTGATGTAGTGCAGCTGTGTATTTTCATTCTTACAGTTTGTATAATGTTTAATAATAATGCAATAGATCACATTTCCTATAAGTATGTGGGAATTATATACTTCCTTTAATTGAGTGACTTTCAATTTTTGCAGACCGTATTCTGTTTGCCATATTTCTTAGCAAATCTGAAATAACCATTGCACTTAATCAGCTGTTTTTCCAGCGTGTTCCATGTCCTCCTTGTTTCATAGTGATGATAAACTACTATTCCTGCTGCTTTCTCATAAAGGGATGATTCATGGGAATTTCTGTTCTTATCATACACAGCACTGAGCATTTTTTTTAGAGACATTGATCCAAAAACATAAAATCCAAATTAAATTAAGCACTCAGTTTATTGTTAGGTAAGAAAAGGGAAGGAAACTTTTGTAATAGAGATGAGCTAATCCATTTGATGTGAATATAATTTGAGTTGAATTTTAAGAAATTCACAGGCCTGAACAATTCAATTTGTAATTCAATGCGTGTTAATGTTAATAGCTAAAAAAAAAAACTGCTAACTTTATACGCATTTCAAAGGTAGGTTAGTCTGTAATGGTGCTTCCGGTTAAGGAACGATCCAAATGCAATTGCATATAATTCATTGTAGGCTTATTAACCACAATTACAACACATTAAGAAAAAAAAACTACGTAAACTATATAAGTTAAAAACTAAATGCAAAACTTAACACAACGTGTTTCAACTCTTATGAGTCTTCATCAGGTATGTACACCTGATGAAGACTCATAAGAGTTAAAACACGTTGTGTTAAGTTTTGCATTTAGTTTTTTATTTAGTTTTTACTTTAACCCCTTAGCGACCGCCGATACGCCTTTTAACGGCGGCCGCTAAGGGTACTTAAACCACAGCGCCGTTAATTAACGGCGCTGTGTAAAAAGTCAATAGCGCCCCCCAGAGGCCGATTTTCTCCGGGGTCTCGGCTGCCGGGGGTAGCCGAGACCCCAGAGAACATGATTCGGGGTTTTTTTAACCCACCCCGCATTTGCAGTCGCCGGTAATTAACCGTTTACCGGCGATCGCAAAAAAAAACAAAAAACAAAAAAAAACGCGATCTCTTTTTAATTTCTCTGTCCTTCGATGTGATCGCACATCAGAGGACAGAGAAAAGGGGTCCCAGGTGGCCCCCCAATACTCACCTAGCTCCCCCGATGCTCCTCGTGTCTCCCGGTGGGCACCGCCATCTTCAAAATGGCGGGCGCATGCGCAGTGTGCCCGCCGGCCGGCACCGGGAGAATCTTTGGGGTCTCGGCTGCCGGGGGTAGCCGAGACCCCAAAGAGCATGATCGGGGTCGGTTTTACCGACCCCTGTTTTGCGATCGCCGGTAATTAACTGTTTACCGGCGACCGCAAAAAAAAAAAAAAAAAAGTAAAGTGTAATTCTCTGTCCTCTGATGTGATCGCACATCAGAGGACAGAGAAATAGGGAGATTCGGGGACCCTACAATACTCACCTGTGTCCCTGGATCGTCTTGCTGCTCCTCTTGGCCGCCGGCAGAAGAACATGGCGGACGCATGCCCAGTGAGCCCGCCATCTGTCTCCATCTGCCGGCCGGCAGGAGAACAGCAGTTGGGGCTAAAATTAGGGTTAGGGTTAGGGGTAGGGTTAGGGGTAGGGGTAGGGTTAGGGGTAGGGGTAGGGGTAGGGTTAGGGTTAGGGGTAGGGTTAGGTTAGGGTTAGGGGTAGGGTTAGGGGTAGGGTTAGGGGTAGGGGTAGGGGTAGGGTTAGGGGTTGGGGTAGGGTTAGGTTAGGGGTAGGGGTAGGGGTAGGGTTAGGGTTAGGGCTAGGGTTAGGGCTAGGGTTAGGGCTAGGGTTGGGGATAAATTTAGGGTTAGGGTTGGGGCTAAATTTAGGGTTAGGCTTCTTTCACACTTACGTCGGTACGGGGCCGTCGCAATGCGTCGGCCCGACATACTGACACACGTTGTGAAAATTGTGCACAACGTGGGCAGCTGCTGTAGTTTTTCAACGCATCCGCTGCCCAATCTATGTCCTGGGGAGGAGGGGGCGGAGTTACGACCACGCATGTGCGGTCAGAAATGGCGGATGCGACGTACAAAAAAAGTTTCATTGAACTATTTTTGTGCCGACGGTCCGCCAAAGCACAACTGATCCAGTGCACGATGGACGCGACGTGTGGCCATCCGTCACGATACGTCGGCAATACAAGTCTATGGGCAAAAAACGCATCCTGCGGGCACATTTGCAGGATCCGTTTCTTGTCCAAAACGACGGATTGCGACGGAATGCCAAACGATGCAAGTGTGAAAGTAGCCTTAGGGCTAGGGTTAGGGTTGGGGCTAAAGTTAGGGCTAGGATTGGGGCTAAAGTTAGGGTTAGAGCTGGGATTAGGGTTAGGGTTTGGATTAGGGTTGGTATTAGGGTTAGGGTTGGCATTAGGGTTAAGGTTAGGGTTGTGATTAGGGATGTATTGGGATTAGGGTTAGGTTTGAGGTTAGGGTTGAGATTAGGATTAGGGGTGTGTTGGATTTAGGGTTTTGATTAGGGTTATGGTTAGGGTTGACATTAGGGTTGTTTTGGGGTAAGGGTTGTGATTATGGTTAGGGTTAGTGATTAGGATTACAGTGGGGCAAAAAAGTATTTAGTCAGTCAGCAATAGTGCAAGTTCCACCACTTAAAAAGATGAGAGGCGTCTGTAATTTACATCATAGGTAGACCTCAACTATGGGAGACAAACTGAGAAAAAAAATCCAGAAAATCACATTGTCTGTTTTTTTAACATTTTATTTGCACATTATGGTGGAAAATAAGTATTTGGTCAGAAACAAACAATCAAGATTTCTGGCTCTCACAGACCTGTAACTTCTTCTTTAAGAGTCTCCTCTTTCCTCCACTCATTACCTGTAGTAATGGCACCTGTTTAAACTTGTTATCAGTATAAAAAGACACCTGTGCACACCCTCAAACAGTCTGACTCCAAACTCCACTATGGTGAAGACCAAAGAGCTGTCAAAGGACACCAGAAACAAAATTGTAGCCCTGCACCAGGCTGGGAAGACTGAATCTGCAATAGCCAACCAGCTTGGAGTGAAGAAATCAACAGTGGGAGCAATAATTAGAAAATGGAAGACATACAAGACCACTGATAATCTCCCTCGATCTGGGGCTCCACGCAAAATCCCACCCCGTGGGGTCAGAATGATCACAAGAACGGTGAGCAAAAATCCCAGAACCACGCGGGGGGACCTAGTGAATGAACTGCAGAGAGCTGGGACCAATGTAACAAGGCCTACCATAAGTAACACACTACGCCACCATGGACTCAGATCCTGCAGTGCCAGACGTGTCCCACTGCTTAAGCCAGTACATGTCCGGGCCCGTCTGAAGTTTGCTAGAGAGCATTTGGATGATCCAGAGGAGTTTTGGGAGAATGTCCTATGGTCTGATGAAACCAAACTGGAACTGTTTGGTAGAAACACAACTTGTCGTGTTTGGAGGAAAAAGAATACTGAGTTGCATCCATCAAACACCATACCTACTGTAAAGCATGGTGGTGGAAACATCATGCTTTGGGGCTGTTTCTCTGCAAAGGGGCCAGGACGACTGATCCGGGCACATGAAAGAATGAATGGGGCCATGTATCGTGAGATTTTGAGTGCAAACCTCCTTCCATCAGCAAGGGCATTGAAGATGAAACGTGGCTGGGTCTTTCAACATGACAATGATCCAAAGCACACCGCCAGGGCAACGAAGGAGTGGCTTCGAAGAAGCATTTCAAGGTCCTGGAGTGGCCTAGCCAGTCTCCAGATCTCAACACTATAGAAAACCTTTAGAGGGATTTGAAAGTCCGTGTTGCCAAGCGAAAAGCCAAAAACATCACTGCTCTAGAGGAGATCTGCATGGAGGAATGGGCCAACATACCAACAACAGTGTGTGGCAACCTTGTGAAGACTTACAGAAAACGTTTGACCTCTGTCATTGCCAACAAAGGATATATTACAAAGTATTGAGATGAAATTTTGTTTCTGACCAAATACTTATTTTCCACCATAATATGCAAATAAAATGTTAAAAAAACAGACAATGTGATTTTCTGTATTTTTTTTTCTCAGTTTGTCTCCCATAGTTGAGGTCTACCTATGATGTAAATTACAGACGCCTCTCATCTTTTTAAGTGGTGGAACTTGCACTATTGCTGACTGACTAAATACTTTTTTGCCCCACTGTATGTATCAGGTTGGGATTAGGGTTAGGGGTGTGTTGGGGTTAGGGTTGGAGCTAGAATTGGGGGGTTTCCACTGTTTAGGTACATCAGGGGGTCTCCAAACACGACAGCCAATTTTGTGCTCAAAAAGTCAAATGGTGCTCCCTCCCTTCTGAGCTCTGCCGTGCGCCCAAACAGTGGGTTACCCCCACATATGGTGCATCAGCGTACTCGGGATAAATTGGACAACAACTATTGCAGTCCAATTTCTCCTGTTACCCTTGTGAAAATTAAAACTTGGGGGCTACAATATCTTTTTTGTGGAAAAAAAATATTTTTTATTTTCACGACTCTGCATTCTAAACTTCTGTGAAGCACTTGGGCATTCAAAGTTCTCACCACACATCTAGATAAGTTCCTTGGGGGGTCTAGTTTCCAAAATGGGGTCACTTGTGGGGGGTTACTACAGTTTAGGTACATCAGGGGCTCTGCAATCGCAACATAATGCCCACAGACCATTCTATCAAAGTCTGCATTCCAAAAAGGCGCTCCTTCCCTTCCGAGCTCTGCCGTGCGCCCAAACAGTGGTTTACCCCCACATATGGGGTACCAGCATACTCAGGACAAATTTGACAACAACTTTTGGGGTCCAATTTCTCGTTACCCTTGTGAAAATAAAAACTTGGGGGCTAAAAATCTTTTTTGTGGAAAAAAAAATATTTTTTATTTTCACGGCTCTGCATTATAAACTTCTGTGAAGCACTTGGGCATTCAAGGTTCTCACCACACATCTAGATAAGTTCCATGGGGGGCCTAGTTTCCAAAATGGGGTCACTTGTGGGGGATTTCTACTGTTTAGGCACATCAGGGGCTCTCCAAACGCGACATGGCGTCCGATCTCAATTCCAGCCAATTCTACATTGAAAAAGTAAAACGGCACTCCTTCTCTTCCAAGCTCTGCGGTGCGCCCTAACAGTGGTTTACCCCCACAATTGGGTATCAGCGTACTCAGGAGAAATTGCACAACAACTTTTGTGGTCTAATTTCTCCTGTTACCCTTGTGAAAATAAGAATTTGTGGGCGAAAAGATCATTTTGTGTAAACAAAAGCGATTTTTTATTTTCACGGCTCTACGTTATAAACTTCTGTGAAGCACTTGGGGGTTCAAAGTGCTCACCACACATCTAGATAAGTTCCTTAAGGGGTCTAGTTTCCAAAATGGTGTCACTTGTGGGGAGTTTCCACTGTTTAGGCACATCAGGGGCTCTCTAAACGTGACATGGCGTCCGATCTCAATTCCAGCCAATTCTGCATTGAAAAAGTCAAACGGCGCTCCTTCACTTCTAAGTTCTGCGGTGCGCCCAAAAAGTGGTTTACCCCCACATATGGGGTATTGGCGTATTCAGGAGAAATTGCCTAACAAAATTTATGGTTACATTTCTGTTTTTACACTTGTGAAAATAAAAAAAATAGTTCTGAATTAAGATGTTTGCAAAAAAAGTTAAATGTTCATTTTTTCCTTCCACATTGTTTCAGTTCCTGTGAAGCACGTAAAGGGTTAATAAACTTCTTGAATGTGGTTTTGAGAACCTTGAGGGGTGTAGTTTTTAGAATGGTGTCACACTTGGGTATTTTCTATCATATAGACCCCTCAAAATGACTTCAAATGTGATGTGGTCCCTAAAAAAAAAATGGTGTTGTAAAAATGAGAAATTGCTGGTCAACTTTTAACCCTTATAACTCTCTAACAAAAAAAAAGTTTCCAAAATTGTGCTGATGTATAGTAGACATGTGGGAAATGTTATTTATTAACTATTTTTCGTTACATATCTCTCTGATTTAAGGGCATAAAAATACAAAGTTTGAAAATTGCAAAATTTTAAAAATTTTCGCCATATTTCCGTTTTTTTCATAAATAATCGCAAGTAATATTGAAGAAATGTTACCACTAACATGAAGTACAATATGTCACGAAAAAACAATCTCAGAATCAGCGGGATCCGTTGAAGCGTTCCAGAGTTATAACCTCATAAAGTGACAGTGGTCAGAATTGCAAAAATTGGCTCGGTCATTAAGTACCAAATTGGCTCTGTCACTAAGGGGTTAACTAGTGTTTTATTATTTTTTAAAAAGTTTTTAACGTGTTGTAATTGAGGATTGATAAATGTACATTGAATTATATCCAATTGCATTTGGATCCTCCTTAAACGGTAGCGCCATCAGAGACTTATCTACCTTTGTATCCACTTGCGCTGGAAAAGCACACTGCCACCCTATCGGATAAGCTGCATGCCTCAGGAGGGATCCCATAGCTGTTGAAATTCATGTCCAATGTTGTGCCTGTACAGCACAACTGGCTCAAGTGAGCACAATATCAAATCTTTTTCCTCTCTTTATACCACATTTACTGTGCATAGATAGCGATCCCTTCTTTTTTCTTCCCACCCCACTTTTCTTTTCTGGCCCAGGAGATTCCAAAATATTTATATGCATTTCAGAAGATTTATTCTTCAAAAATGCAATCTCTCAAACTGTATCAGTGCACTGTAAATGAGGGATAGGAGTGCTGACCTTGTATTTTTTTTTTGCATTGTGTTCTGAAAAAAATTGTCTGCCTTATCACAATTGTCTAAATGAGATAAGTTTAGGATTTTTTAAAAAATATGTCATTGTGCTGAGTTATTAAGTAGGGTGTTGTTTTTTTTATTATCCATTCCTATGGTAAGGTCACTTTAACATTACTAAGACTATGTTTTAGCTTAAAAGAGGTTGGATACAGTCATAGAGACCTTAGACTATTATGTACATGTTTTCAAGGCAATTGGAGGCGTTGCAGCACTTTGATTTACACGAATCGATTCATTGCAAATCAGATTTAATAATAATAATAATAATAATAATAATAATCTTTATTTTTATATAGCGCTAACATATTCCGCAGCACTTTACAGTTTTGCACACATTATCATCACTGTCCCCGATGGGGCTCACAATCTAGAATCCCTATCAGTATGTCTTTGGAATGTGGGAGGAAACCGGAGTGCCCGGAGGAAACCCACGCAAACACGGAGAGAACATACAAACTCTTTGCAGATGTTGTCCTGGGTGGGATTAGAACCCAGGACCCCAGCGCTGCAAGGCTGCTGTGCTAACCACTGCGACACCGTGCTAACGTGCTGATTTAGAAAAAATGTTTACAAATCTGGTGAATTCGAAATTCCAACTTTCCAAGATCTCTAGTGATTGAAAAGGACCTGGTACCAATTCAGTTTTTGCTCTTATTTTATTTTCACTCAGTGTTCTTTTTTTTTTCAATCTGCCATATAGTTTCGGAGATATGGGCCTTTTTATTTGGTGCTACTTTTTCTGGTCTTTATCAAGGGGGCAATGCTTACAGGCTAATAGGCAAATCAGCCTAATGACACACCACCAGAGAATCTCTTTCCCCTTGGAAAGATAATAAAAATGAGCATTAAATTAAAAAAAAGCGTATCTCTATGGTGGATGAAAAAGTGGAATGCTCAGGGGAGCAGCTGGAATTAAATTAGAGCAAAAACTGGTCACCTTTGACCCGGTGACATGTCCTCTTTAAGTAAAATAATGTTTGTGCAAGAAATAATAAATATAGTTTGAGCACGGCTTACAATATCTGACCCAAGACATATGCGTAAAGTTGAAATTTGCACAAATAGCAAATTAAAGGTTTACTTTTGGCACTGATTTGGAAGTTATTCAGCTGTCCAAACAAGGTTAAAAAACCTCAAAATAAAATTTAGCTGCAAAGTACAAAATCTGTTAAACTGCTGAAGGAACGTCTGGTTTTGACAAATGTTCTGATTCCCATGTAAGATAGACAGTTATGGTTTATAAGCATTTTTAGTATAATAAATGAGGATGATTCATTTAGGCTCTGCTCACATCAACATTTGTAATTTAGTTGTTTTCCTCCATAATAAGAGAACAGCAAAATAATAGATTCATTATTATAATTAATTATTCACGATTACTTTCATGGTGCATGCTAGCGCTGCCTGACAGACTTTATCGACTTTAGTGGGTTCTTTTAGATTGCCATCATTGTGTCTGCCTTAGTCCCAGACATAATACACCTGCATGTTAAACCTTTTTGTCTTTCGAGATGCAATCTCCAACCCAAATGTGGACAGAGAAATGTGAACGATGACTTAGGGTACCGTCAAATTTAGCGACGCTGCAGCGATATAGACAACGATGCCAATCGCTGCAGTGTCGCTGTTTAGGTCGTTGTGTGGTCGCTGGAGAGCTGTCACACAGACAGCTCTCCAGCGACCAACGATGCCGAAGTCCCCGGGTAACCAGGGTAAACATCGGGTTACTAAGCGCAGGGTCGCGCTTAGTAACCCGATGTTTACCCTGGTTACCGTTGTAGAAGTTAAAAAAAACAAACAGTACATACTTACATTCCGGTGTCTGTCCCCCGGCATAACTGCTTCCCTGTACTGTGTCAGCGCCGGCCGGCCGTAAAGCAGAGCACAGCGGTGACGTCACGGGAACGTGCAGGAAGCTGATGCCGGGGGATGTGACAGACACCGGAATGTGAGTATGCACTGTTTGTTTTTTTTAACTTTTACAATGGTAACCAGGGTAAACATCGGATTACAAAGCGCGGCCCTGCGCTTAGTAACCCGATATTTACCCTGGTTACCAGTGAACACATCGCTGGATCGGCGTCACACACGCCGATTCAGCGATGACAGCGGGTGATCAGCGACCAAATAAAGGTCCTGATCATTCCCCAACGACCAACGATCTCCCAGCAGGGGCCTGATCGTTGGTCGCTGTCACGCATAATGATTTGTGTAATGATTTTGTTAACGATATCGTTGCTACGTCACAAAAAGCAACGATATCATTAACGAAATCGTTATGTGTCAAGGTACCTTAACTTAAAAAAGCACTCCCATAGAAGTTTTTATCCTCTTAATATATTGCAATCATGTTATATTGCACTGTGCACCTACAATTGCTAATTTTGCCTTTCTATCCAGCTAATTACGCTCTGCTCCATGTAGAAACAGGAAGTCTCTTCCAGTATCCATTGTTTCAGATGCTGGGGTCATCTGAAGGCAATTGTCTATGCTGTGAAGATATGAGATGTGCAGCATCAGAAACAACAGATACTGTAAGCCTGTGCTAGCATTTCTTCTGCGGTGTTGCTATCAGTGTGTAAAGAGTGGGAAAAGAGGGCTGCAGTGACAATCCAACACAATGGACAGCGCTTGGAACACATTTTATAAGTGGTGAAAACTTGTAAATATCTCATGAAAGAATAAAGTTACGCTAAAACCAAGCACACCATTGTTTTTCTTGTGAAATTCTCAATAAGTTTGATGTGTCACATGACCCTCTTCCCATTGGAAAAAATAAAGTTGGATCCAAAACGGCAGACGTCAAAATGGCCACCATGGTCACCACCCATCTTGAAAAGTTTTCCCCCTCCCAGGAAGTTGATATCACCAACCATTAACATTTTATTTAGGTGTATCCATATAAATGGCCCACCCTGTATATAATATATATATATATACAGTATATATATATATATATATATATATACTGTATATACATATACAAACACTAGATGGTGGCCCGATTCTAACGCATCGGGTATTCTAGAATATGCATGTCCACGTAGTATATTGCACAGCCCACGTAGTATATTGCCCAGTCACGTAGTATATTGCCCAGCCACGTAGTATATTGCCCAACCACGTAGTATATTGCCCAACCACGTAGTATATTGCCCAGCCACGTAGTATATTGCCCAGTCATGTAGTATATTGCCCAGCTATGTAGTATATTGCCCAGTCACGTAGTATATTGCACAGCGACGTAGTATATTGCCCAGCCATGCAGTATATTGCCCAGTCACGTAGTATATTGCCCAGTCATGTAGTATATTGCCCAGTCACGTAGTATATTGCCTAGCGCCATATTATACAGCACAGAGCCACATAGTATATTGCCCAGTCACGTAGTATATTGCCCAGCTACATAGTGTACAGCACAGAGCCACATAGTATACAGCACAGAGCCACGTAGTGTACTGCCCAGTCACATAGTATATAGCACAGCCCACGCAGTATATAACAGTGGCCACGTAATATATAGCACAGCCCATGGAGTATATAACACTGCCTATGTAGTATACAGCACAGAGCCACGTGGTATGTAACACAGCCCACATAGTATACAGCAGTGTGGGCACTATATCCCTGTTAAAAAAATAATTAAAATAAAAAATAGTTATATACTCACCTCCTGGGATCCAGCAGAGCTCCGGCGATAGGCACGCACCTGCCGTCATTTTCTATTCCCAGGTTGCATTGCGAAATTACCCAGACGACTTAGCGGTCTCGCGAGACCGCTAAGTCTTCTGGGTAATTTCGCAATGCATCGTCGGGAACGGAAGATGGCGGCGGGCGCGAGCGGCTCAACGGACAGCGGAGGGAGGGTGAGTATAGCAGGTTTTTTGTTTTTTTATTATTTTTAACATTACTTTTTTTACTATTGATGCCGCATAGGCAGCATCAATAGTAAAAGGTTGGGGACACACAGGGTTAATAGCGGCGGTAACGGAGTGCGTTACTCACGTCATAACGCAGTCCGTTACTGTCGGCATTAACCCTGTGTGAGCTGTGAGTGGAGGGGAGTATGCAGGCGCCGGCCACTGACTGTGGGTAGTAAGGAGCGGCCATTTTCTTCCGGACTGTGCCCGTCGCTGATTGGTCGCGGCAAAACAGCCACGACCAATCAGCGACTTGGATTTCCAGGACAGAGAGAGGCCGCGACCAATGAATATCCGTGACAGCCAGACAGAAAGACAGACAGGCAGACAGACGGAAGTGACCCTTAGACAATTATATAGTAGATATATACACACGCACACGCACACACACACACACACAAACACACATATATATATGTGATATTAAAAATGAAAGTTTATCAAGAATGTTAAAAACAACATTTTATATAAAACCTGATGTAAAGAGCGCCTGTCAGCTGATATATGCTGCCCAAACTCAGCCAAATCTGTAACGCTGCAGTGTTTCAGAGGCAAACCTACTTTAAAAGCTGCTGGGGACCGAGCTATCTAGCAGACTAATTGGACAAGCAGATCCTTGGTGGCTTCTCCCTGCCCTGGATTGACAGATCTCTATATGTGCATATATGAGCAGGTAGGCAGAGACCTGTCAATCCAGGGCAGCAGGCAAAGAGAAGCCTGACCCACCTGTGTGACTAGCCTATAGCGCAGCTCGATTCCCGTCAGTTATTAATGTATGTTTTTCTCTGAAGTGCCGGTAAACCATACATGGCTATGTTCATACATCCAATTACTGCTACAGTTTTCCCACAGATTGAGCAGCATGTATCAGTTGTCAGGTTCACTTTAAACAATAATAAGTTGTTTTCTGATGATACATTCCTTTTAACAGGATTGATCACTTTCAAATATAATTAGTCTAAGGAAGAATTTTCTTTTTTTAAAAATAAACTAGCTACACTGTAGTCACTTTCCCTTGGTCCAGTCACAGGTGGATGTAAATAACTTGTCAATGGAAGAGTTTCAAAGAAGATATCAAGTATCTTTCTGACAAACAGATGATGCACACTGAGGCCTAAAATGAAGCCAAAACACTGGTGCTCAAACTAGTGTGTCAGAACCGAATTTGTTGACCCTTAGCACCCACGGCCTGTAAAAGCAAAAAACCAACTCAAGTGCTACTATAGTCTGAGGTACACAGAAAAGCAAGACTCCAGTGATCAAAAGAGTGCAAAAATTAGATCACTGAACAGTGGAAAAACTTTGCTTGGTCAGTTGAATCCAGATGAATTGATAGGTGTCAACAGTTCAAGAGGGTGGAGGTGGGGTATTGGTGGGAGGAATGTTTTCTTTGGAAAACCTGGTTCCTCTGATAACTGGGAATAATCATTTTATTATTTTATTATTATTATTATACATTTTTATAGCGCCATTTATTCCATGGCGCTTTACATGTGAATACGGGGCAAATATAGACAAATACATTAAACATGAGCAGATAACAAGGCACACGAGTACATAAGGAGGGAGGACCCTGCCCGCGAGGGCTCACAGTCTGCAGGGGGTGGGTGAGGATACACTAGGAGAGGGAAGAGCTGGCTGTACGGCTGTTCAGTAGGTTGAGGATCACTGCAGGCTGTAGGCTTGTCGGAAGAGATGAGTCTTCAGGTTCTTTTTGAAGGTTTCTATGGTAGGCGCAAGTCTGATGTGTTGGGGTAGAGAGTTCCAGAGTATGGGGGAAGCACGGGAGAAGTCTTGGATGCGGTTATGGGAAGAAGAGATGAGAGGGGAGTAGAGAAGGAGGTCTTGGGAGGATCGGAGGTCGCGTGTAGGTAGGTACCGGGAGACCATGTCACAGATGTATGGAGGAGACAGGTTGTGGATGGCTTTGTATGTCAGTGTGAGGGTTTTGAACTGGAGTCTCTGGGCGATAGGAAGCCAGTGAAGGGCTTGACACAGGGGAGAGGCTGGGGAATAGCGGGGGGACAGGTGGATTAGTCGGGCAGCAGAGTGTAGGATGGATTGGAGTGGTGCCAGAGTGCTAGAGGGGAGTCCAGAGAGTAGGAGGTTGCAGTAGTCGAGGCGGGAGATGATAAGGGCATGCACTAGCGTTTTTGCAGTGTTGCGGTCAAGGAAAGCACGGATCCGGGAAATATTTTTGAGTTTGAGACGACAGGAGGAGGCAAGGGCTTGGATATGTGGCTTGAAAGAGAGGGCAGAGTCCAGGATCACCCCGAGGCACCGGGCGTGTGGGACTGGGGATAGTGAGCAGCCATTGACATTGATGGATAGGTCTGGTGGAGGGGTAGAGTGAGATGGGGGAAAGATGATGAATTCTGTTTTGTCCATGTTCAGTTGTAGAAAGCGAGCAGAAAAGAAGGCTGAAATGGCAGACAGACAGTGCGGGATTTTGGTAAGCAAGGAGGAGAGGTCAGGTCCGGAGAGGTAGATCTGCGTGTCGTCAGCGTAGAGATGGTACTGCATACCGTGGGATTCTATGAGCTGTCCCAGGCCGAAAGTGTAGATGGAGAAGAGTAGGGGTCCTAGAACAGAGCCTTGAGGAACACCGACTGACAAGGGGCGAAGTGAGGAGGTGGTGTGGGGGAGGGAGACACTGAATGTTCGGTCTGTCAGATATGACGAGATCCAGGAAAGGGCCAAGTCTGTGATGCCAAGGGATGAGAGGATTTGTAGCAAAAGGGAGTGATCTACAGTGTCAAAGGCAGAAGACAAGTCCAGGAGAAGGAGGACAGAGTAGTGTCGCTTGCTCCTGGCAGTTAGTAGGTCATTGGTGACTTTAGTTAGGGCAGTTTCAGTTGAGTGATGGGAACGGAAGCCTGATTGTAACCGATCAAAGAGGGAGCAGGAGGAGAAGTGGGAGGACAGTTCAAGATGGACGTGTTGCTCCAGCAATTTGGAGGCATAAGGGAGAAGAGATATTGGGCGATAGCTAGACACAGAGGATGGGTCGAGGGAGGGCTTTTTGAGGATGGGTGTGATCTTGGCATACTTGAAGGATGAGGGAAAGACACCTGTTGTGAGTGAGAGGTTGAAGAGGTGCTTTAGGGTTGGGATGAAGACAGTGGAAAGGTTAGGGATGAGGTGGGATGGGAGCGGGTCAAGCGTGCAGGTGGTGAGGTGTGATCTTGACAGGAGGGTGGAGAGCTGATCTTCTGTCATGGTGGAGAAGCTGGTTTTGGAGGAGCAGGGTTGAGCAGCTAAGAGGGGCAGTGGGCGCTGTGGGCCAAAGCTTTCTCTGATCGTATCGATCTTCTGTTTAAAGAAAGAGGCGAAGTCATCAGCAGAAATGAGGGGGGAGGGAGGAGGTGCGGGGGGACGGAGTAGAGAATTGAAAGTGTTGAAAAGCTGTTTAGGGTTGTGGGACAGGGAGGATATGAGGGATGAGAAGTAAGTTTGTTTTGCGGCAGTGAGCGCAGACTTGAAGCTGGCGAGGGACTGCTTGTATGCAGTGAAGTGGTCGGCAGAGTGGGATCGCTTCCATCTCCGCTCAGCAATCCTGGAAGCCCGTCTCAATTCTTTGGTCAGGCTGGTCAGCCAGGGCTGCCTGTTAATTGTACGAGTTTTACTATGCATGAGTGGGGCGGCCGAATCGAGTGTTGTTGTTATTGTGGTGTTATAAAAAGTGGCAGCAGCATCTGTGTCATGAAGGGAAGCTATGTCTGTGAGAGGGAGAAGGGACTCAGAGTGATTGTAAGTTGAGATGTTTGAGATTTCTGCGAGGGTGAGTGAGTTTGTGGAGTGGGGGTTGCACACTAGGAGAGGAGAGGGACGAGAATGTCAGTAGGTTGTGGTCAGACAGGGGGAGGGGTGTGTTAGTGAGGTTAGTAAGGGAGCAGAGGCGGGTGAAGATGAGGTCCAGCGTGTGGCCATCTTTGTGAGTGGCCTCAGAGGACCATTGAGTGAGGCCAAAGGAGGCAGTCAGTGATAAAAGTTTAGAGGTAGCTGAGGTGAAAGTGTCAATGGGGACATTGAAATCACCCATGATGATAGTGGGGATGTCAACAGAGAGGAAATGAAGTAGCCAGGTGGTGAAGTGGTCGAGAAAGGTGGAGATGGCTAGTTCTGGGGGGCGGTAGATGACAGCCAGCTGGAGGTTGGAGGGGGAATAGATGCGGACAGAGTGCACCTCAAACGAGGGAAGAGTAGTGGAGGGTGGTAGCGGGATTGGAGTAAAGGAGCAGGTGTCGGACAGGAGCAAGCCAACTCCTCCACCGCGTTTGTTGCTGGGGCGAGGGGTGTGAGAGAGGTGGAATCCGCCATAGGAGAGCGCAGCTGGAGAGGCCGAGTCAGAGGGGGTGAGCCAAGTTTCAGTGAGGCCGAGGAAGGAGAGTTTGTTGGTGATGAAGAGGTCATGGATAAATGGCAGTTTGTTGCAGATGGAGCGTGCGTTCCATAGTGCTCCAAGTAGGGGGAGCTGGGGAGTGGGGGCTGGATGAATGGTTATGAGGTTGTCGTGGTTGGGAAAACGTGCGGAGGATCGTGGCAGGGGGTTAGAAACGAGTGTGGGGATGAATTGGGGAGGGCCGGGATTTGGGGATATGTCACCAGCAATGAGGAGTAACAGACAGATCATTAGAAGGTGGGAGCAGGATAGGACATGATGTGGCCGTGTGTGTCTGGAGAAAAAGGATTGTATGTGGAGGAACAGTTCTGAGGAGAAGGTGAGATGGCTGGGGAGTATGGAGGAAGAAATGACTAGTTCCTTACTAGGAGGAGGGATTGCAGGAGATTGTAAGAAGGAAAGTAGTATGGGGGTGAAAGAGAAAAGAAACCGAAACATTGTAGTGGTTAGTAGTCTGTTACCTTCCAGTCAATTCCAGTCCAATTCAGTCTAATTCAGAATCATAATTAAAAAGATGTAATTGAAAAGATGGAAGTTAAAAGATGATTTGCAGCAGACTGAGTCTATAGCAGACTCCTGCATGTGAATATATCCCCAGTTAAGGGCAATCAGGTGTGAATGAGGGGGTGGCTGGGTATGGGAGACCAGATGTAGAGAGTTAAGCAAAGGTCATAAAGTGAGGGAGGGGTAAGACTGACCACTCAAAGAGATGCCAGGATCACACAATGGGATACATGAAAAACAGGTCATGGAAAACAAGCTCATAGGTGAGAAAGCATACTAAAAGGATTATATGTGCTGCACCAAGACACTCAGATCCAGGGGAAGCAGAGAAAAGCCAGTGCAATATACAGAGATATTCTGGAGCCAGGGAGAGCTGGGTAAAGTCAGTGCATACCATGGAAAATCAATGCAGTATACAGAGATATTCTGGAGCCAGGGAGAGCTGGGTAAAGTCAGTGCATACCATGGAAAATCAATGCAGTATACAGAGATATTCTGGAGCCAGGGAGAGCTGGGTAAAGTCAGTGCATACCATGGAAAATCAATGCAGTATACAGAGATATTCTGGAGCCAGGGAGAGCTGGGTAAAGTCAGTGCATACCATGGAAAATCAATGCAGTATACAGAGATATTCTGGAGCCAGGGAGAGCTGGGTAAAGTCAGTGCATACCATGGAAAATCAATGCAGTATACAGAGATATTCTGGAGCCAGGGAGAGCTGGGTAAAGTCAGTGCATACCATGGAAAATCACAATAGGTCTTATCTAAGCGCCATGGCTGACTTAAGGTACCGTCACACTATTTGGGCACAATATATTTTCATAATATGTACTTTGTATTACAGTATTGCTTATGCACCGTGCATTACTCGAAGAGTATAAGCAGGTACCTGGACATTTATTTTTCCTCCAGTCTGCAGTCTGATTCCAAGATCTGGCTTGGGGTTTAGTTTGATTTTAGAAGTCTCTTTTGGGGTCTTAATGGAGTTTGATTAGCTTTTGAAGTCTGGTTTGGGGTGTGATTGGGTTTGGAGCCTGATCAGTTTTGGTTTCTGGTATCTGAATCAATTCATGGTCTAAACTAAATTTGAGTTCTGAAAATTTGCTTTGAGGCACATCACTTTCCAGTTATACCTTTACTTTTATCAGTTCACTATCATTTTGACTGACAGAATTGAATGCTAAGCAAACTGCAATAATTACAAAAACTCATCATAGCGGTCTGGATGGTTAGAAGAGAAAAATAAAGTGAAGAACTCCAATCAAAGAAGATGTCACTTGTGATAATACATAGTATTCTGTCTGTGACTGCATTTAATCAGTACTACACTCTTTTGTATAGTTTCAGTGTGTGATACTTGTCAGAGTATTTATTTTAGAACGTGTATTATGGCAGACTTTGAAGATCTGGGGAAAATTTCAACAGACTGCAAAAGTTCATTGTCAGACTACATACCACATCAATGGATCAATGGACTTGTTCTGACTTAATATGATATAGAAATATAATATTACTTATTTACTGGAAATGCACCTTAACTCTGATAATAACCTAAAGGGACTTCAGGGAATTTTAAAATCGTAGCCATTGCCAGAGTAACACTTCAAGGAAAGACAAATCAATTAAGCTAACAGCATGTTGTAGCTATAGTGGTTAACCTCTTAACCCCGGAGGTATTTTCATTTTTGCGTTTTCGTTTTTGTCTCCCCTTCTTCTCAGAGCCATAACTTTTTTATTTTTCAGGCAATATGTGAGGGCTTGTTTTTTGCAGGACGTTTGAACGACACTATTGGTTTTAACATATCGTGTACTGGAAAACAGGAAAAAAATTCCAAGTGTGGTGAAATTGCAAAGAAAAAGCAAATCCACAATTGTTTTTTGTTTTGCTTTTTTACTATGTTAACTAATTACTAAAACTGACCTGTGATTATGATTCTCGAGGTCATTACGAGTTCATAGACACCAAACATGCATAGGTCCTTTTTTATCTAAGTGGTGAAAAAAATTCCAAAGTTTGTTAATAAAAAAAAAATTGCGCCATTTTCCGATACCCATACTCCATTTTTCATGGTCTCAGGTTGGTTGACAGTGTGAGTAGGTAGGAAGAGGCAGTAGTGGGTCGGAGGCAGAGCAAGTGTTAACGTGGGGTTTAATTTAACAGGAATGCTCCTCGCAGGGAGAAAACAGATAAAACAGTATAAAGGAACATAGGGGACGTAACTCGGGGGAAGTGGGTGTGAAGCATGGGGTAGGAAGTTCAAGGATAGCAAACTTATCAGTCTGACGACTTCACAATGCGGTTAATTCAGGATGTGGACATTGGTGCCAAAGCCGTGGCGCATAAGGGATCCAGTATGGTCTTGGAAAAGATGGTGTCCTGGATCCTGGTGGCGAAGGTGATTCCTCATGGTCCAGTGTAGTCCTGGAAAAGATGACGTCTTGGCTCCTGGCGGCAACGGTGATTTCTTGTGGTCCAGTCGGTGATCGGTGTGTTAGGAAATGATGAGCCGGATAGAGCACAGTCTTTCCCCGGTCAGCGATGTCAGTGAGGACCAGGTATGTTGTTGTCGACAATCTCTGTTAACAGCTTTTAGCCTCTGCTGGTTTTTGCCAGCTCTGGCAGTTGCCCTCCCCCCCCCCCCCCGCAGAAGCCCTGACGCCACCCTCCTGAGTGATGCACGTTCCCACGGCAACTGACTGATTTGCCGTGCTGTGGCCCTTTTATCTTTGCCACGCCCCCTACTCCTAGGTTCAGAGGTCGGTCCTGGGCTTTAAGCTTTCCCCATGAAACCAGGGTGACAGCCCGACAGTTCTGGATCTGTCACGGAGTAGGTAGGCCTGGTCGAGGTCTTCTCTTTATTCATTTTAATGCAGTGTTGCGGTAACCAAAAAAACATAATTCTGGCGTTTTGACTTTTTTCTCATTACGCTGTTTAGCAATCGGGCTAATTCTTTTATTATATTGATAGATCGGGTGATTCTGAACGCGGCAATACCAAATATGTGTATGTTTGATTTTTTTTTATTGTTTTACTATGGGGCGAAAGGGGGTGATTTGAACTTTTTAAAAAAAATATTTTTAAAAACTATTTTTTTAACTTTTTGCATGCTTCAATAGTCTCCATGGGAGACTAGATGCTGCCATAATCTGATCGGCTCTCCTGCAAACAGGCGATGATCAGATCGCCTGTATGTAGCAGAATTGTTGACTTGCTATGAGTGCCAACCACTGGGTGGCGCTCATAGCAATCCGGCAGTGACAACCATAGGGGTCTGCTGGAGACCTCTAGTTGTCATGGCAACCCATCGGCGACCTGTGGTCATGTAATAGGGGCGCGGATGGACGGGATTTCCAGCGCGCTTTACGTAAGCATGTGTTAAATGCCTCTGTCAGAGTTTGCCAGTGGCATTTAACTAGTTAACAGCAGCGGGTTGATCGCAATTCCACCCGCGGCTGTTAGAGGAACATGTCAGCTGTTCAAAAAAAAGGAAAAGATGTGGGTTAGAATATGCACTTCCACTTGGGGAGTGCAAAGCCTTATCAGCCACTAGATAATAATTATAATGCAGGCAAGGGTGCATGATGAATGTTTGTTTACTATTATTAAGTACTGATTTTATTGATAGCATATGTACAGTATGGATACTTAGAGGGTAAGAGAATATCCTTAAAATTTGCAGTATACAGTTCTTTGAAAAAGTGTTTGCTCCCTTCCTGATTTCCTATTCTTTTGCATGTTTGTCACACTTAAATGTTTGAGATCACCAAACAAATTTAGATATTAGACAAAGATAACACAAGTAAACACAAAATACAGTTTTTAAATGAAGGTCTTTCTTATTAACCCCTTAACCCCCAAGGGTGGTTTGCATGCTAATGACCCGGCCAATTTTTACAATTCTTACCACTGTCCCTTTATGAGGTTATAACTCTGGAACGCTTGCATGGATCCTGGTGATTCTGACAATGTTTTCTTGTGACATATTGTACTTCATGTTTGTGGTAAAATTTCCTTGACATAACTTGCGTTTATTTTTGAAAAAGACGGAAATTTGGCAAAAATTTTTGAAAATGTCGCAATTTTCCAAATTTTAATTTTCATGCCCTTAAATCATAGAGATATGTAAAAAAAAATACTTAATAAGTAACATGTACCACATGTCTACTTTACAACAGCACTATTTTGGAACCAAAATTTTTTTTGTTAGGGAGTTATAAGGGTTAAAAGTTGACCAGCAATTTCTAATTTTTACAACACCATTTTTTTTAGGGAGCACATCACTTTTGAAGTCACTTTGAGGGGTCTATATGATAGAAAATACCCAAGTGTGACACCATTCTAAAAACTACACCCCTGAAGGTGCTCAAAACCATATTCAAGAAGTTTATTTAACCCTTCAGGTGTTTCACAGGAATTTTTGTAATGTTTAAAAAACAAATGAACGTTTAACTTTTTTTCACAAAACATTTACTTCAGATCCAATTTGTTTTATTTTACCAAGGGTAACAGGAGAAATTGGCCCACAAAAGTTGTTGTACAATTTGTCCTGAGTACGCAGATACCTCATATGTGGGGGGAACCAGTGATTGGGTGCATGGCAGAGCTCGGGAGGGAAGGAGCGCAGTTTGATTTTCCAATGCAAAATTATCTGCAATTGAGATAGGACACCATGTCTCGTTTGGAGAGCCCCTGATGTGCCTAACAGTGGAAACCCCCAAAAGTGACCCCATTTTGGAAAGTAGACCCCCTAAGGAACTTATCTAGATGTGTGGTGAGCACTTTGAACCCCCAAGTGCTTCACAGAAGTTTATAATGTAGAGCTGTGAAAATTAAAAAATCATTTTTTTTCCACAAAAATGATCTTTTAGCTCCCAATTTTGTATTTTCCCAAGGGTATCAGGGGAAATTGGACCCCAAAAGTTGTTGTGCAATTTGTTCTGAGTACGCTGATACCCCATATGTGGGAGAAAACTACTGTTTGGGCACATGGCAGAGCTCAGAAGGGAAGAAGTGGCATTTTGGAATGCAGACTTTGATGGAATGATCTGCGGGCGTCACGTTGCGTTTGCAGAGCCCTTGATGTACCTAAACAGTGGAAACCCCCCACAAGTGACCTCATATTGGAAACTAGACTCTGCAAGGAACTTATCTAGATGTGTTGTGAGAACTTTGAACGCTCTGTGAACTGTGGTGTCTGTCCACATGGGATGCATTCTGGATAGCACTGGACAACCTGCCTAATCTAATAGTAGGGGCGTGACCAAAAAGGCTGTAAGCTGGATGCTCTGCATCGCCTTTGTGTGAACAGCGCCACAGACAGACAAACTTTCTTTTGTGCATTAATATGCCAAGCAACCACCCCCTCCATGGATTGGCGGGTCGTGAGTGGTTGTCTCATCGGCTTTTTTTTGCACCTGTGCTAGGTGGGACCACTGCATCCTGTTAGTGCATTTGTCTGGAGGCCTGGGCAGGTAAACATCTCTGCTCTGCTTATACTTTTCTCAATGTTTTGTAGGATTTTTAGGTCCTTTTTTTTTTTTGCTGCTTAGGGTGAGAACTCTGAACCCCCAAGTGTTTCACTACAGTTTATGACGCAGAGCTGTGAAAATAAAAAATCCTTTTTTTTCCCACAAAAATGATTTTTTTAGCCCCCAATTTTGTATTTTCCTAAGGGTAGCAGGAGAAATTGGACCACAAAAGTTGTCCAATTTGTCCTTAGTACATTGATACCCCATATGTGGGGGTAAACCACTGTTTGGGTGCACGGCAGAGCTCGGAAGGAAGGAGCACCATTTTACTTTTTCAGCACAGAATCGGATGAAATTGAGATCGGACGTCATGTTGTGTTTGCAAAGCCCCTGGTATGCCTAAACAGTGGAAACCTCCCAATTCTAACTCCAACCCTAACCCCAACACACCCCTAACCCCAACACACCCCTAACCCTAATCCCAACCCTAACCATACCCCTAACCCTGACACACCCCTAACCAACCGTAAACATAATCCAAACCATAACCCCAACCCTAAAGGTACCGTCACACTCAGCGACGCTGCAGCGATATAGACAACGAGCCGATCGCTGCAGCATAGCTGTTTAGGTCGCTGTAGAGACGTCAAACACAGCAGCTCCAGAACGATGCAGGAGCGATCCTGTGACGTAACGGCGACTCACTTATCGTTGTAGCTGGTTGTTAGCTCCATGTAAAACATTGCTGGCATCGTTGCTTTTGCTGTCTAACACGACGATACACGCCGACCTGACGACCAAATAAAGTTCTGGACTTCTAGCTCCGACCAGCGATATCACAGCGGGATCCAGATCGCTGCTGCGTGTCAAACACAACGAGATCGCTATTCAGGACGCTGCAACGTCACGTATTGTTGTCGTTCTCGTTGTAAAGTTGCTGAGTGTGAAGGTACCTTAACTTTAGCCCCAACCCTAACTTTAGCCCCAACCCTAACTTTAGCCCCAACCCCAACCCTAAATTTAGCCTCAACCCTAACCCTAACTTTAGCCCCAACCCTAACTTTAGCCCCAACCCTAACCCTAACTTTAGCCCCAACCCTAACTTTAGCCTCAACCCTAACCCTAATGGGAAAATGACTCACAAATTGAATGTCCAATAAGGGAAAAAGACAATTTTACAAAGAAAACCCCCCCATAAAAATGTATATACTTTATTAGATATCAAAATATACCCCAGAAAAAATAGCCAAAATAATAAAAAGACTTGATAACCTCTTTAGGAGATATTCTCCAATGATAAGACCGGGCCAATACAGACCCAAGTTCAAAAAAACCTCAAACTATAAGGGAGGTAACAATGCACCTATGCCCAGTAGAGCAAGTGATAAAGTATTGTTGACAATCACTCAAACAACGTGTGCAGATATAGGTGAAATATCCCTAGACACTCAAAAAACACTGCAAAGATGCCTACCTAGATGCGGAGGTTGGCACCCTAAGAAAATCGAGAATGGCGCCCCCGCTCATACGATGGCTGGCCCTAGTCTCCTCACCAAGTACTACAAAGGGATAGTGAGAAAAAGAAGGCCAGATGGCTGTAAATATATGTTAATATATGATGTTTGAACAGCACACATAGGGCCCACCCAAAATGTGATGTAAGCAAAGAAATAGATACCATCAAACATATCCCAGATACATGGATACATACAAGAAAACCAAGGGTCTAGGTACTAGGTAACCACATAATCACCTACTTCAGCAATGATAAAGCTGTAATACATACACTGATAGTGCTACTGGGATAGAATAGGTGTTTGTGAACAACATATAAAAAGATAAATACCACAATATATCGATATCATATTATATCCCTGCACCCACCAACCACAATCCATATCCAACAGGTGCACCGTTTGCCCTAAAGAGCAAAAATACAATCATTGTGCCATCTGATGCTCATCTGTTGGAGTCACGATATATGGGCAGTTGCGGGTCTTGATAAGGATACAGATTAAATCAACACTCAACGTGTTTCCCCCAACCATGGGTTCATCAGGAGAGGATAAACGATGATGTGGCAGTACAGAGTTGTCCATAAAAAAGGCAAATAACATATATTTACAGCCATCTGGCCTTCTTTTTCTCATTATCCCTTTGTAGTACTTGGTGAGGAGACTAGGGCCAGCCATCGTACGAGCGGGGGCGCAATTCTCGATTTTCTTAGGGTGCCAACCTCCGCATCTAGGTAGGCATCTTTGCAGTGTTTTTTGAGTGTCTAGGGATATTTCACCTATATTTGCACACGTTGTTTGAGTGATTGTCAACAATACTTTATCACTTGCTCTACTGGGTATAGGTGCATTTTTACCTCCTTTATAGTTTATTGAGGTTCTTTTAAACTTGGGTCTGTATCGACCCGGTCTTATCATTGGAGAATATCCCCTAAAGAGGTTATCGAGTCTTTTTATTATTTTGGCTATTTTTGCTGGGGTATATTTTGATATCTAATAAAGTATATACATTTTTATGGGGGTTTTTTTCTAATGGGAAAATGGAAATAAATCCTTTTTTTATTTTATTATTTTTCCCTAAGGCAGTGATAAAGGGGGATTGATTTACTATTTATAGCGGGTTTTTATAGCGGATTTTTATGATTGGCAGCCTTCACACACTAAAAGACGCTTTTTAATGCAAAAAATATTTTTTGCGTTACCACATTTTGAGAGCTATAATTTTTCCATATTTTGGTCCACAGAGTCAAGTGAGGTCTTGTTTTTTGTGGGACGAGTTGACAGTTTTATTGGTAACATTTTCGGGTGCATGACATTTTTTGATTGCATTTTATTCCGAATTTTGTTAGGCAGAATGAACAAAAACCAGCAATTCGTGAATTTCTTTTGGGGGGGACGTTTATACCGTTCCGCGTTTGGTAAAATTGATAAAGCAGTTTTATTCCTCGGGTCAGTACGATTACAGCGATACCTCATTTATATAATTTTTTTATGTTTTGGTGCTTTAATACAATAAAAACTATTTTATAGAAAAATAATTATTTTTGCATCGCTTTATTCTGAGGGCTATAACTTTTTTATTTTTTTGCTGATGATGCTGTATGGGGCTTGTTTCTTGTGGGAAAAGATGACATTTTTGGCGGTACTATGTTTATTTATATCCGTCTTTTTGATCGCATGTTATTCCACTTTTTGTTTGGTGGTATGATGATAAAGCATTGTTTTTTGCCTCTTTTTTTTTTTTTTTTTTTTTTACGGTGTTCACTGAAGGGGTTAAATAGTGGGACAGTTTTACAGATCGGGTCATATTACGGATGCGGTGATACTAAATGTGTACTTTTATTGTTTTTTATTTACATAAAGAAATGTATTTATTTGAACAATATATATATATTTTTTTCATTTATTTAGGATTTGTTTTTTTTTTACACATGTAAATATATATTTTTTTAACTTTTTTACAGGGTGGGACATCATGGTATAGTGCCAAATTGCTGGTCTGACACTTTGCACAGCACTGTCAAATCAGTGATCTGACAGGTAGTGCTGTAGGCTTGCCGGCACCTGCCCTCAGCAGGCGCTTGCAAGCCACTTCCCTGCAGGACCCGGAAGACCCCCACCCAGCGCGATGCTTCTCTATGCCGCCGAAACGCTGCGATCATGTTAATGTGCTGGGAGCTGCCCGTGACCGCTTCTGGCACAGTGCCGGATGTCAGCTGTAATAGTCAGCTGACACCCAGCCGTGATTGGCCGCGCTCCCCCGTGAACGCAGTCGATCGCCTATGACGTACTATCCCATATGTCTAATGGCAGAAAGGGTTAAGGGAAAAAGAAATCCAAACCTACAGGGCCCTATGGGAAAAAATGATTGTTTCCCCCCCCCCTTAAAACATAGATTAAGTGTGGTTTATCACATCTTTGGGAAGCTGAGATCAAATTCCTTAGCCACTCGCAGACCTGACTACTGTCACACCTGCTCTCTATCACTTAAATAGGGCCTGCCTGACAAAGAAAAGTAGACCAAAGGTTCATCAAAAGCTAGATATCATGCCGCGATCCAAAGAAATTCTGTAACAAATGAGAAACAAACTGGGAAAGGTTATAAAGCCAATCAGGGTCACCTTGTTGATGGTGGGATGGCTTTTATGCTATTTTTGATCACAAACAGTATTACTAAGAACCATGTGTTATTTAAATGTACTTTTGCGTTTTACTTACCATATATGCTCGAGTATAAGCCAAGATTTTCAGCCCCCAAACATGGGCTGAAAGTGCCCCTCTCGGCTTATACTCAAGTCATGGAAGGCAGGTGGGTCGGCGGGTGGGGGGTTGTGACGCCTGTCAAATACTCACCTGCTCCCAGTGCTCCTGACGTGGTCCCTGCATGTCCCACGGTCTTCGGGTGCCTGCAGCTTCTTCCCCTATTGAGCGGTCACTGGTACCGCTCATTAAAGTTATGAATATGGACTCCACTCCCATAGGGGTGGAGCCACATATTCATTACTGTAATGAGCGGTACCATGTGACCGCTCACTACAGGAAGAAGCTGCCGCTCCCGAAGACCGTGGGACATGCAGGGACTGCGTCAGGATCGCCGGAAGCAGGTAAGTATGTCATATTCACCTTTCCGCATTCCACTGCTGCCTCGTCCACCGCCGTCTTCCTGTCTTCCCGTCCTCTTGCTGTGACTGTTCAGGTCAGAGGGCGTGATGATGTATTAGTGCGCGAGCCGCCCTCTGCCTGAACAGTCAGTGCGGAGAGACGGGACTCTGAGGAGCAGCGACGAGAGGTGAGTATGTGATTTTTTTTTGTGCAGCAGCAGCATTATATCTGGCACAATGCATGGCAAGAACTGCATGGAGCATTATATGGGGCCATAACTGCATGGAGCATTATATGGGTCATCTATGGGGCCATAACTGCATGGAGCATTATATGGGTCATGTATGGGGCCATAACTGCATGGAGCATTATATGGGTCATCTATGGGGCCATAACTGCATGGAGCATTATATGGAGCATCTATGGGGCCATAAAGAGCTGCATGGAGCATTATATGGGGCATATTTTGTATGGAGCATCTTATGGGGCCATAAAGAACTGCATGGAGCATTATATGGGGCCTATTTTGTATGGAGCATCTTATGGGGCCATAAAGAACTGCATGGAGCATTATATGGGGCATATTTGTATATGGAGCATCTTATGGGCCATAATGAACTGTATGGAGCATTATATTGGGCCTATTTTGTATGGAGCATCTTATGGGGCCATAATGAACTGTATGGAGCATTATATGGGGCTCTTGATTCAATATGGATATTCAAAAACACTTAACCTATTGATGTCTCAATTAATTTTACTTTTATTATTTTTTATTCATTTTTATTATTCTATTTTTATTTTTAACATTTACCAGTAGCTGCTGCATTTTCCACCCTAGGCTTATACTCGAGTCAATTAGTTTTCCCGTTTTTTGTTGCAAAATTAGGGTGGTTGGCTTATACTCGGGTGAGCTTATACTCGAGTATATACGGTATTTAGTCACAGCAGGGTTTATGTTTATTTTGTTTCTTGCATGTTTTGTGTGCTTTATGGCCAGTGTGAACATGCGTGTATGTGCTGCAGGTATACCAGCTTAAACCAAGCTTAATTATTGTGTTTTTTCTTTGTATTCTGTGCAAGCTGGGGTGTAGCCTCCCTCCCTTGAGCTGGAAATTAAATTTAAAGGCTTCCCCAGGCTGATGTCTACAGGTCGGAACCCAGTTCTCATGTCTGCCATTATTCACACACTGAGGTCAACTCTGACACATGGCAAGGTTTTTAATATTAGACAGTGTAGGACCATCCAAATCATGGTCACCTTGTCAACGGTGGGATGGCTTGTATGCTATTTTCGACAGTATTACTAAGAACCCTGTGTTATTTAAATGCACTTTTGCTTTTTACTTATTTAGTTACAGCAGGTTTTATGTTTATTTTGCTTCTTGTAGGTTTTATATGCTTCAGGACCTGGAAGACTTGCTGTGGTAAATGAAACCATGAATTCTGCGGTCTACCAAAAAATCCTTAAGGAGAATGTCCAGCCATATTGACCTCAAGCTGAAGTGCACTAGGGTTATGCAGCAAGACAATGATCCAAAACACACCAGCAAATCCACCTATGAATGGCTTAAAGGGATTCTGTCACCTGAATTTGGTGGGCTCTGTTTACGGTCCGATGGGCGGTGTTTTCTATTCTTTCATGCACCCCTTCCTTTCTCGCTGGCTGCAATATTGTCTTGAATTTGATTAGGTTTCCTCCATTGTACACGCGTGCAATCTCGCCTTGCGCACGCGCAGTATGCTTTGCCCAACTGCGGGCGAAAAGCACTTATTCGACTACTCTTTACATGTGTAAGGGCCCCGTCACACTTAGCGATCCCGACAATGATACGACCTGTCAGGGATCGTTGCTGTGTCACTATGTGGTCGCTGGTGAGATGTTAAACAGTGCGATCTTCCCAACGACGCAGCAGCGATGCGACGACTTGTAGCGACCTGTACAACGATGTCGTTGGTCGTTGTGACCCTGTCACATGGCAGCTATTATGACCTCGATGAGGGACGTCCTGTGTGACGTCGTAGTCACACAGGCGTGCATTTGCGTTGCCTTTTCCGCGCCCATTCAGTTCCGATTGGTGGTCGCTACTGTGTTCTGATTGGTGGCCTTGCCTTATGAGGAGACACAATAGCCCTTCCGTCCTTTGTTCCTGACCGCGTGGTGGTTTGCAGATTAAGGAAAAATGAAAATGCATTTGAGACCCCAAACGATACCTACCGTGCACAAAATATAGGTGTCAGAAGAACCGTTGAAGAATAGATAAATCGAAGAGGAGTTGCAGGCCGGAGAACTCTACAACGATCTGCAAACCACCGCGCGGTCAGGAACAAAGGATGGAAGCGCTACTATGTCGCCTCCTGTTGAAGGCATGACCGCCAATCAGAACGCAGTAGCGACCACCAATCGGAGCGGAGTGGTGGGGAAAAGGCAACGCAAATGCATGCCTATGTGTCGGTGTCTGAGTCGTCAACGAGGTCGTTGGTAAGGTGTCAAACACAGCGATGTGTGCTACCCAGCGGGACCTCAATGATCAAAAAAAGGTCCAGGCCATTCCGACACGACCAGCGATCTCACAGCAGGGGCCTGGTCGCTGCTACGTGTCAAACATAGCGAGATCGCTACTGAGGTCGCTGTTGCATCACAAAACTTGTGACTCAGCAGCGATCTCGCTAGCGACCTCGCTTAGTGTGAAGTAGCCTTTAGTGTGAAGTAGCCTTTACACTCTCTTTTTAGTCATTGTGTGCTATTTAGATATTATTTTTGCATTGTTGGAAAATGTAAAAAGCTAATGTATCACTGATTATAAGAGAACTTGTGCCACTTCAGTTTAGCAGTAGTTGAGAAATAAAACATTTTTACATCTACATTTGTACTTACTCCAAACATACATTCTTTGGTTTAAACTCAGCTGACCTGACTACAACGTCTGTACATTTTTATTACCTGAGAGTAAACAATTTCAGTTTTATTACAAAGTTTGATTTAAGATGCAGGAAAAATACTAAATCCATATAAAATGGCATGTTTTATTTGATAGAAAAAGCAAGCAGTCTAATATTTCCTGTTTAAGTTGGAAAATTTGCTCAGTAAGAGCTAGAGGAAACACTTTCTTCTACTTGTGCTGCACAGAGAGACATTTCTAGGGTTGTATTACAAATAGTTGCCAGTAACCTTGCCACGTTAAAAATATTACCTCCTTGACCACCCTCAATAAGGGTTACATTGTTTTAGGTATAGATCTAATGACACACATGAAAAATTGTATTATTAAAGAGTTTTCCACTGCTTTATTTTATCTTAGGTATGATTTGAGTGTGGCATCAACGTAATAATCTGCATGTATTCACTTGCCGATTCCCTGCCACTCCTCTGTTCCCCTGGCCAGGTCCACAGTTCTCCATCTCTTCCATTGTTGGTTGGTGCTTCATTCAGCTCATGGCCATCATGGAAACCAACACATCACGTTTACAGCCATTGATTGGCAGCAACGCCAAAAAAGAAGGAGAGGAGACCAACCTAGGACCCAGTCATCAAGAAGACAGGGATCGCCAGGTGAGTATGTGCTGTTTATTATTAAAAGAGCACACTCCGGCAATACCAATAACAGAAGAAAGGGGTAGAAATGCTCTTTAAAGGGGTTGCCCGGTCTTAAGCTACAAGTCTGCTATCACTCTATGCTTACTGCAGACTTGTGAATGCTCACATCGCGCCTTGAAGATTCTCCGCTTTAGGCACTTGGAGCAGGTGGTCATGTGACTGCAAGGATGCGATCTGCATACTCCTGGTCATATTCCGACTAGACTGTCTCCAACCTCGCTCAATACACTTGCACTGAGTGAGGCAGCGGCATGTGACCGCATGTATGCAAATTACATACTTGCGGTCATGCGCTCACCGCTACAAGCGATGGCACCGGAGAATCCTCACAGCAGATTCACAAGTCTGCAATCACATAGAGTGACTACAGACTAGTAGCCTAAAGCCGGACGACCCCTTTAAGACAGAAATTAATTCACATACATAGTATTAAAATGAGAAAATCTGAAAATGCAGTCTGACTTTTACTAGCAATGCCAAGAAAATAAATTTTATAGCTCTTGGTACAGCATTGGCTCTGTTGCCATAGAAACTGGAAGTTGCTCTTACAAGGCGGCGGAATGGGTTACTGCAGGGTTGCTAATCAAAACTATTGTTGCTGTATTTCTAGAACACAGGCTGGCCATGGATTTTCAATTCTGTCCTTCTGCGCAACGTGCAGTTCATTGGGTACACAGCCATCATTATGAATTTAGCTTTGTGTCCTACTTACATACATGCAGCTCAAATCATTGCTGAGAACACAGATATAGGGGAAGCACTGTGGTGGATTTTCTTTAAACGTATACATACAATTGTTACTGGAAATTTTCGGAGCACACATTACCCAATGAAAGGTTGTACTTTATCAGATTACTTTATTCTAATGGTGCTATAAATAGGAATACTAATAAAAGACTATGCAGCGAAGGATAACTGATTACACGCTACTCTATGCATTTATTATTACTACGACAATACCGGCTTTTCTGCTAATATGCCCGTTTGTTGCCCTTTCAGTATTGATTAATATAAAAAAAATTAAACATTTGTATTTTTGAAAACTCTGCATTCTAAAAAAAACTGACAGCGAAAAAGAAAGTTTTAAAGGTCTTTAAACTATATCTTATTTTTAATTCACCTTTATCGACTGTATTTGTAATCATTTATCTGGGCTGTTGTCCAGGCTGACATTTTGCCTTACGAGTTAGATTTACCTCAAATTGTACTTTCCGAGAGGAGTTGTTCCAAGTTTCGCTGTTTGCACCATCACAGCTCGGAAAGCTGTAATAAGCTGGACATCAAATCATTTTCCTTTCCACAAACCTGTGAAACTTGGCTGAAGCAATATAACTGACAGGTGAGCGGTTTCATTAGGATGCTCATATAATGTAAAGACTTACAGCTGTGTATCCAATCTTCTGCCCTCCGACATATACAGTCCTGCTGCATTTTATAGTCATGCACCGCTAGGCTGCCAAGACACCGTATGGAACACATTACGGTAATGGACAATTTGATGATATAGTAGAGGAACACTGAGGACAAGGAAATGACATGAAATCATTTGGAAAGTTGGTCAATTAGGTGTTCAAATGGAAAGCTGACTACAGCTGCTGGGTTGTAAACCTCGTCCATTTATCATATATCAATCATTTTAAATGTATCCAATTAAGCTCAATCTACATGTAACAGGTCTATTGCCAACATCAAGACCCTGTTTGTTGGCATAAAAAAAACACAAAAAGTCTGCAACACTCTCAGGGTAATAGGTGTCTATAAACTGACAAGGATTCCACTTGGTAAAAAATGTCAGATTCACATGGAACAATGGCAGCGCTCATCAGAGAGTTGGAAAAAGTGGAAAAAGCTGGTATTTCTCCATACACTTTGAAAAAAAAGCAATGTATCAATCTAAAAAGGACTTTCTCAAGCTAGACAAAGACCTTATAGGTCGAATTGTTGCTTTTTTTCTTCTTGTATGGAGAAGCAAAGGCTATTTCTCCTTTTTGTAGCCACCATGGGAACACGGACAAAATAGTATTGCGTAGTTAAGTTGATTCTTTCCTTATAGAATGAACCCAATTTACCTCTTGTTATATTCAGTGGATCTTCAGGTCCATGTAAGTGAAATTTTCTTTCTTCTATGTGTTCTTCTCATCTAAATTATTCCTATTTCAAAAACAAATGTTCTTTGTCAATTCCCAGTTGACCATGCAGAACTACTGTTTTGCTAGGGAAAGAAAAGCTTTGGTAACCGACAATGAGCTGACTCCTAACACCTCTGCCGCTCATCTGCTTGGATGGGCCATAGCGCTGCAGTCTCACTGATGCTAATATCAGTGGCGCTAAGGCATCTGAAAAAGCTGATCATTGAGCTTGATAAGAGTCGGATCCCCTCGCACCTGATCCACCATCAACTAATCCTGCAAAACCTCTTTCAGTGAACTGGGCCAAGCTGCAGTACTAAGCACAGCCCCAACTGTATGTATGGCACATTACCTATTACCTGAAGCATTGCATGTATAGCTATTATAGACTCCAATTGAGCTTGCTGTGTGCAAATCTGCATGGACACTGTACCTGGATATCAAAGAACTGCCACCTTTCTTCTGTTTCCCCATAGATTAGAAGTCTCACATGTGAATATGCCATAAATACCAAAGACGGGGATACATCTTTGCGCTATAATAGCAAATACAATGATTAGACACAAAAGTAAAACCATGGACAGATGACGTGTATAAATTTATAATATAATTCCCAGCAAATAAACATTCACTTCTTGGATGTGATAAAAGCAGGACAAATAGGCAAGAGTTAGGGTTGATTTACACGGACCAACCGGCGAAACTAAACAACTGGTGTACAGTAAAAATTTACCGATCGGCTGTCATGTAATAGCTTGTTTTCACTGGCCCACCGAGGTAAGCAACGTGCACTTTAGGATTCTGGATCACAATAATCTTTCACTTAGACTGAACACTCCGGTCCCGAGTGCCGGCAGCAGCGCCTGGTATTGATGCGAGAGACTCATGCGAGTTTCTTGCATCACACTCGCAAGTGTGACCTCGGCCTTAGAGTAATAATCTTTTACTTAGAGTAACTGTCATTTTAATTTGTATTGCACAAATCAATAGTACACGTGAAAATAAGAAACTTTGTAATATATCTTATCAGAGAAATCTGCTTATTTCTGTTCCAGGACCGATCATTAATTTAAAAAATTCCCAATTTTTTGGTAACATCTGTATTCAGTGAAGGCAGATTGTTACCTTACGGAGACAGAAGAAGGCAGTTGGTGCCTATAGGATTCTATGTGGAATCTTAGAAATAGCAAACCTTCTCCTCTCTCAGTAATGTTATAACAAGTCTTTAATAAATAAATACAGATTTTACCCAGGAATTGAGAATTTTGCTAATGAATAATCTGTTCAGGGAGAGCAAGAAGCAGATTTCTCTGACGACGGTTACGCTTTAAGTATATGAACAACTTTAGTAAATAGTCACTTCTCCCGCTTAGGTCAAGTGCCGACGTTGAATATCCGGTGAGTTTTTTCTATCAGAATTTTTAAGCCAAAACCATTGGTGAACCAATCAGAGGAAAAGTATAATAGAAACACGTCACCACTTCTGTATTTATCACCCACTCCTGGTTTTCAAAAACCTGACCGGCACATCCAAACATAGACTAGGTGTGAACAGGTGCTGAACCTAGAGTCGCCAATTCGTATACAGTTAAGTAAATAAGGCAGCACACTGCAGCGCTAAAACATGTAAACTTGAAAACATGAAATTTGAACCGCATTATTGCACTAGAAATATGAAAAATGAGAGCTTTTAGCGCATAAAAATGGCCAATTTTATGTGTACCTGATAGCCCCTTTACGGCATCTCTCTTATACCAAGTCCTAAACTTGCCTTACCTCGCTGAGAATAAACGTCTCCATCTGAATGGGTACATGTGAAACCTCTTCTTAGACTAAAATTCTCTCTCTCTCTCTCTCTCTCCACAGAGAAAGAGAATTTTAGTCTAAGAAGAGGTTTCACATGTACCCATTCAGATGGAGACGTTTATTCTCAGCGAGGTAAGGCAAGTTTAGGACCTGGTATAAGAGAGATGCCGTAAAGGGGCTACCAGGTACACATAAAATTGGCCATTTTTATGCGCTAAAGGCTCTCATTTTTCATATTTCTAGTGCAGTAATGCGGTTCAAATTTCGTGTTTTCAAGTTTACATGTTTTAGCGCTGCAGTGTGCTGCCTTATTTACTTATCCACTCCTGGTTTTGACTTACAAATACTGAGGTAAAAAACTGACCAAATACTGAACATGTGCATGTGGCCTAAAGCGATGGATGTATTAGCAAGTGTATTGTGTTCTCTAGATTCACTGGTTAGAACCTTTAAATAATGGTACGAGCAAGGAAATCGGTAATGTGGCAATAAGATCTAGAGCATCCAAGGAATGTTGTGCTTCTGAAATGAAGGCTAGCCTGGTCTGAATCCATTGAAGAGCTGCTGTAGAACAAATGGCGAAAAAGATTATTGTTGGCTGTGATATAAAGGTGCCAGAACTCAGTGCAGTGCAGCTGGCTGGATGGGATATGGGACATTATAACTTCAGACCACAGTGCCAATGTTGACCCTTGTACACCTCCAAAAATGCCTGCAATAATAATAATAATAATCTTTATTTTTATATAGCGCTAACATATTCCGCAGCGCTTTACAGTTTGCACACATTATCATCACTGTCCCCGATGGGGCTCACAATGGATAAATGAGTGTCAGACATGAACCATTGAGCAATAGAGGGCCTGGTGTACTGCTTTTTTTTTACATGTGGATTGCTGTTTGCATGTGCAATGATTATCTGTGGAAAAGATGGCTCTAGGATGCACTAGGGAAGAAGGTAGCCCAGCATAGTTCATGTGAAGCTTCGAGAAATCATCTGCTGGGAAACCATAAGTCCTGGTATTCATGTCATGTGGATATTCTGCACATACTACCTACTGTACCTAAATATTGCTGAAGACCAAGTAAACCCGCTGTATGGCAACAGCATTCACTAATGGCCTCTTTCAGCAGGAGAGTACATCTTGCAACAGTGCAACAGTTCTTTAAGAATAGTCTGAGGACCATGAAAGAAGCTCAAAGTGATCACATGGCCTCCTGTTTCCCAAATCTGAATCCAATTGAACATCTTTGGGATATGTTGGATAAACTAGTCTGATCCATGGGGACCTCACCTTGCAAACCACAGGACTATTCTCTTGCTAATGCCTTGGCACCAAATACCGCACCACACCATCAGAGGCCTTTTGGAGTCCATGACTCGATGACAGTTATAGCAGATTGCTTTCAGGTTTGAGTTTCTCATGTGATTGAGATATAGTACAACATTATTTTTTTCACATCAAAGGCGTATATTTACTCTGAGTATACATTCCAATACACATGATAACAGAGATGATATTCATATTGTCCTACCTATCCAGCTTATGCAAACACCCTCTGCTGTAGATGAAATAATGTTATTTGAATGTTCGGTAGACCGTGGCTGTGCACTGGTAGATTGATTGTTTAACCTCCTAAGAAACTCAACAGACTGTAACCATAAAATGACGGCAGTGATATTATTCAACAGGTGCACAGCGCTCTGTGATTTATACATTTCTACAGTCTGATTAATGATTGACCTTGCTACTCAGTGAAGAGATTCTGCTTCACCTCACATGTTAATGTCCATTCTTTTAATATATGGTAGACTTCTGAGAATTCAGGGGAAACTTTAAAGTCTACATTTCGCAGAGAAAAGAAGGATTTTTACATATGTGGTTACAAATGTATAGGGGTTGATCTGCAGTACCTGGAAGTTGCCACTATAAATTCGCGTAAGGGATCGCAATGTTCCGCAACATACACTGCTTACATCCTGCCAGAGCTGGTGCAGTTGATCAGAGGAGATGCTGGGTGCTGGACCCCCAACCAATCTGACATTGAATACCTATTTTTAGGATACGTCATCAATATCATTGTAATGGAAAACCTCTTGAAGGGTATGTTTACGCATTGAAGATATGTTGCAGAAATTTCTGAGACTGACAAATAAATCTGACCAGGACTTATAGAAATTATTTTTTTGACAAACCCTAATGCAAGTGAATATACAATGCACATGTAAGTTCAGTAAATAGCATACTTTTTTTAATGGTGTGTATCATTACCTGTCTGTGGGCATAAACCTTAGCATATGTACAGCGGCATGTAAAAGTTTGGGCACCCCTGGTAAAAATTACAGTTATTGTGAACAGTTAAGCAAGTTGAAGATGAAATTATCTTTAAAAGGCCTAAAGTTGAAGATGATGAAACATTTCCTTTGCATTTTAGGGAAATATATATATACACGCTGAAGAGCCCCGGCGTTGCCTGGGCATAGTAAATATCTGTGGTTATAGCACCTCACTTCTCTTATTTTCTCATCATGCCTCTCATTTTCCCCCTCACATCTCTCTTTTTCTCCCTTACACCTCTCATTTTCACCCTCACTCCTCTTATTTTCCCCCTCACTCCCCTCATTCCCCCCTAACACTTGTCATTTCGACCTCACATCTGTCATTTTCCGATGACTCCACTGTTTTCCCTCACTCCTCTCACTTTGCACTCACACCTTTTCATTTTCACCTCACACCCCTCATTTTCACCTCACACCTCTCATTTCCCCTCAGTATATACATGTTTGTCTTCTCCCTTATATATAGTATACACCTGTATGTCATCTCCTGTATATACCCATGTGTCATCTCCTCCTGTATATAGTATATACCTGTATGTCATCTCTTCTGTATATACTATATACCTGTATGTCATCTCCTCCTGTATATAGTATATACCTGTATGTCATCTCCCCTGTATATAGTATATACCTGCTGTATGTCATCTCCTCCTCTATTTTACCTATGTGTCATCTCCTCTTTTATATAGTATATACCTGTAAGTCATCTCCTCCTGTATATAGTATATACGTGTGTCATCTCCTCCTGTATATATACCTGTAAGTCATCTCCTCCTGTATATAGTATATACGTGTGTCATCTCCTCCTGTATATATACCTGTAAGTCATCTCCTCCTGTATATAGTATATACGTGTGTCATCTCCTCCTGTATATATACACCTGTAAGTCATCTCCTCCTGTATATAGTATATACCTGTATGTCATCTCCCCTGTATATAGTATATACCTGCTGTATGTCATCTCCTCCTCTATTTTACCTATGTGTCATCTCCTCTTTTATATAGTATATACCTGTAAGTCATCTCCTCCTGTATATAGTATATACGTGTGTCATCTCCTCCTGTATATATACCTGTAAGTCATCTCCTCCTGTATATAGTATATACGTGTGTCATCTCCTCCTGTATATAGTATATACCTGTATGTCATCTCTTCTGTATATACTATATACCTGTATGTCATCTCCTCCTGTATATAGTATATACCTGTATGTCATCTCCCCTGTATATAGTATATACCTGCTGTATGTCATCTCCTCCTCTATTTTACCTATGTGTCATCTCCTCTTTTATATAGTATATACCTGTAAGTCATCTCCTCCTGTATATAGTATATACGTGTGTCATCTCCTCCTGTATATATACCTGTAAGTCATCTCCTCCTGTATATAGTATATACGTGTGTCATCTCCTCCTGTATATATACCTGTAAGTCATCTCCTCCTGTATATAGTATATACGTGTGTCATCTCCTCCTGTATATATACCTGTAAGTCATCTCCTCCTGTATATAGTATATACCTGTATGTCATCTCCCCTGTATATAGTATATACCTGCTGTATGTCATCTCCTCCTCTATTTTACCTATGTGTCATCTCCTCTTTTATATAGTATATACCTGTAAGTCATCTCCTCCTGTATATAGTATATACGTGTGTCATCTCCTCCTGTATATATACCTGTAAGTCATCTCCTCCTGTATATAGTATATACGTGTGTCATCTTCTCCTGTATATATACCTGTAAGTCATCTCCTCCTGTATATAGTATATACCTGTGTGTCATCTGCTCCTGTATATAGTATATACCTGTGTGTCATCTCCTCCTGTATATAGTATGTACCAGTATGTCATCTCCTTCTGTACATAGTATATACCTGTGTGTCATCTCCTGTATATAGTATATACCTCTGTGTCATCTGCTCCTGTATATAGTATATACGTGTGTCATCTCCCCTGTATATAGTATATACCTGTGTGTCATCTCCTCCTGTATATAGTATATACCTGTGTGTCATTTCCTACTGTATATAGTATATACCTGTGTGTCATCTCCTACTGTATATAGTATATACCTGTGTGTCATCTCCTACTGTATATAGTATATATCTGTGTGTCATCTCCTCCTGTATATAGTATGTACCTGTATGTCATCTCCCCTGTATATAGTATATACCTGTGTGTCATCTCCCCTGTATATAGTATGTACCTGTATGTCATCTCCCCTGTATATAGTATATACCTGGGTGTCATCTCCCCTATATATAGTATATATGTGTGTGTCATCTCCTCCTGTATATAGTATATACCTGTGTGTCATCTCCTCCTGTATATAGTATATACCTGTGTGTCATCTCTCCTGTATATAGTATATATCTGTGTGTCATCTCCTCCTGTATTAGACCGCATTCACATGTTATTTGGTCAGTATTTTTACCTCAGTATTTGTAAGCTAAATTGGCAGCCTGATAAATCCTCAGCCAACAGGAAGCCCTCCCCCCTGGCAGTATATATTAGCTCACACATACACATAATAGACAGGTCATGTGACTGACAGCTGCTGTATTTCCTATATGGTACATTTGTTGCTCTTGT